>NC_054397.1:30341935-30641935 GCF_017976425.1 Toxotes jaculatrix | reverse complement strand
GTTACATTAACATAATTCAGCTCTGTACTGTATGCGTTATATTAATGCTCCTATAAGGCATTATTACCTCTTTGCAACATTGCACATTATACTATTATTATTTGTACAGACTTTCTTCCTCTTAGTACTTTCCTCTTTCTCTTATTTTAGTATAAAAACTTTCTTCTCTTGTTCAACTTTGTGTTATGGGACTTGTCAGTCCAATTTGTCTGTTTTTTGCACCAACAACACCACGCCAAATTCCTTGTATGTGTAACATACCTGGCAATAAAGTTTTCTGATTCTGATTCTGAAAAGAAAAAAGAAACTATATTTCACTGAACACTAAATAGTTTTGATCAGCCCAGTTTCTTTCCAGTAATGGAAAAGACTCCCTAACCCAATACCAAAGACCTTTTTCAGACTCAGTTCTTCTACAACTACAAGCTTCCTGATTTCCCTCTTTAATGTCTCTCATTCTAAAGAGTACTTTTGACAGCGAAGAATCCTCTGTTTGATTGCTGTGTTCTACCCTCAGCCTTATTAAGAGGTTCTCTGCCTTGGTGCTCCTATCAGCTGTCCTCATTGTGCACACTTTCTGTTGTACTGTGTAAAGGTGGTGTCCTGAGTTTCCTGTATCCCGGCTGTGCTGCCACTCTGATGTTTCTTTTGATTATTCCTTTTGCTTCAGATTTACTGAGATGTCCATGATCACCTTATGTTTCAGAGCCTGTTTTGTTAATGCACCCATAATTTCAGTGCTCTCTATCCCTCTGTGAGCTGGTATCCACACAAATGCTATCAAAATATTCACATTTTAAAACCTGTTTCATATATCTCATGAACTATGTCCTGCCTACTGTGAAATGTAAATGTCTGCAATGACAATGATGCAGAACACAGATTGTAAAGAGAATAACCTTTTTAATCTGTAACTCTTCCACTGTAATGCTGTTGCAATGGCTGTCATCTTGAGTTTGTATATGGACAAATTACCTGATGTTCTTCTATTGCTGGCATACCTGTGCTCCCTGTTTTAGGATCCTCAGTGTAATGTCTGTAAACTACCTTCAACCAGAACTACAATATTTCTATTTGATTTCCAGAATACAGAAATCATGGAGTTACTGGTAACGTTACTGGAGGGATATATCTTTTCTGACTTAATGTCATGTCTCTAGCTATGTTCTCACTGCTCCATGCAAAACGCTCCCATTTTTCCCTTTCTTTCTCCCCAAATGGGAGAAGTACCTTTGTTGTTGAATGCCATGAAATCCTACCCATGAAAATCAAAATTCAGCCATTCACCTGCATCTCAAGGAGAAGAGACAGTCCTTTGAAGTGATGTCCACATTTTGGACCGTGAACATAGATGGTTTGAAAGAGGAGTTAAGGAGGCCATCTATGTCAAAACAGAACATCCATCACTGAACAGAGGGGGTGGTCTAAGACACCAGCTGTCACCCACCTATAACGCAGTTTTGAGATCCCTCCCCAAACATCACATGAGCCTATCCACATCCGGGCTCATGTGACTCTAACGAGTCCACTTGAGGCAGCCCAACAGTTGCCACATAAGGTGTGAACAGCTTCAACTGTAAGATATATCTAGTTGGTACTGCTCCACCTAACACAACAACTCCGACCAGAGAGGTCACATTCCAAATACCAGAAACTAACCATCACTTTAAGAACCACTAGCATAAAACAGTTAATAAAATGTATGTATGAGGTGTGTGCCTTCACTTGTATATGCTCCATCTCCTTTACCTGTTTTTCCTTCTGTTCTTTGTAAACACATTGTTTTTAACCGTCAAGGCTGAACTGTGTAGTGTCTCAATGACAGCTAAATGGCAGTCTGCCAAATGCCATGGAACTACTGAGTAACACATAAACGTACACTAGACATGGAAACTATTCCCTAATAATTTTCTGAAAACTACTCACCAGTGCCAGATTCCACTCTACATGATTTAAATGGATTACCTCTTGTTACTGAAGTCTTACACATCTGATGCGATTATGTTGAACACTCTAATTCAGTACTTTAACTTGAGATGGTTCTGAATACCAGAAGACTAGTGGCTCTTGAAGATTCTTAAATTATAAATTATTATTAAAACAATTTCAGCCTGACAAATCGTGCACTTTTACTGTTTTGTGCTGTAAAGCTCTTTGTTTTTTTTTTTAAAGCAACACACCAGATTTCATTCCAAATCCAAAGAATGTGGCAGAGACATGGTGAAATGAAAAATGGAGACTGTGACATGCTGTCAGTTTTTTTGGTTGTTTAACTTATTTGCAGCAATGATACTAACATCTTAAAATTAAATTTTTTTGATGTTAATGTATATGAGTCCTTGTACACACAATGCTACACACAAAAATCTCATAAAAACACAGGTGCACTGCGCAGATAACAGACATGTGGACAGGTTACAGCCTGTGTAGAGGCTTCTCTTGCTCTGGGCCTTTCCTAAATATGAGGAGCAGCTGCACCACACCACACCTTGAATGGCAGTTGACCTGTCCTTGATAAGCTTTGTCCGTGTATGTCATATGTAAATGGACGAGAGAGGTGCAAGAGATAATGTGCAGGGACTTCATAGCATGGGGGTGTGTGGAGAGAAGTGTTTCCTTCTCTGAAGCACCTCTTACCCAGCTCATCTTGGAGGTTTGTCAGTTCCAACGACAACTCTGTCTTTTGCTTCAAGGCCTCCTCACACTGCAGAAAACAGAATAAAACACAAGCAGAGAGATGAATACACACTGTCCAAAATCATTCACGATTCAGTACACTGCTTTCATAAATCCACCATTTTAACACTCTCACAATGGTAACTGGCACTTGGTTAGTGAATGTTGCGGGAGGACTTCCTTCCACTGAAATAGTTATAGTTATTTTCACTAAAGGTTTGGACAGCACTATAAAATGGCAAACACAATATGAAGTGGACGATAAGAAAAGTATTATTTCAGATAAAGCCTGATGGACACTTGCTTTTAGATAGTTATTTTAGAGCTTGTACTTATCACAGGTGAGTGATTGCAATCACTGAGATCATAGGTAACCACAGGGATGTTTTGTAAAGATCAGATGTGGTTGGAGAGGCAATCTTTTGACCAGAGGCAATGTTATGACCAGTGGTTTCCCAAGCTTTAGGGCAACTTGATCCTATCGTGTCTAAAGACAATCACAAGAGTGTATGGTTTTAACAACAATTAAGGATGAACAAATGACATTCTAAAAAAACCTGAAATATCACATTCCTGTCCTCTCTATTTAGTGTTTTTAAATGCATACTCTGACAGACAAAAAGGAAGGCACTTTATATATTTTCCATTTAATTCGCTCTCTACCACACACACTGTAAGACAACGCAGACCAACACACACGTGTAAACTGGACTGCCACACATTTCAGCTCCGTGCACTGCTGAGTTCTAAAACAGAACATGATGATCCTATTGTCCCATTTGAACGAACTGCCACAACTTTTACTCTTTCTAGTAGACACACAAAGACGCAAAATAACAGCAACTTAACAACAGGAGTGGTGGAATTTACAATGGAAACTGTGCTCCTGCCTTCTTGTTTTCTAACACACACACACACAGAGTCACAAAGTCCATCTGTTGTCTGAGAGGCTGGTTAAGTGGAAGAGCAGATAAAGACTAAAGGCTACAAAGAATTCAAAAAGCAAAAAGACAGTTTGTAATAACTAAATGTTTTTAAAATTTCTAGCAGTGAAAATGTAGAAAATCTGAGAAATGAATTGAGCAATAAGAGAGAAGATGACAGTGAGAAAAGGTGTCTGCCTATAATATTTCCTAACTTATCCATGGCATTCATGATCCAAATGAGGTAGTGCCATGTTTTTCTTAACAGTTTGAACTGAAAACCAGCAGCTCATACAGTGAAGGCAGCAAGGTGGAAAAATTTGTTGATCCCAGCTCTGACTGACAAGACCAACAGTAGTGAAGAGAAAGAAAAGAACGACAGTAGATGACTGTAAAGCAGCAGACAGACACACATTAGCACACACAGTAAAAAAAAAACACACACACACACACACACACACACACACACACACACACACACACACACACACACACACACACACACACACACACACACACACACACACACACACACACCTTGCATTTCTTCTTGCAGCGATGAGGGCGAGCCTTCCTGGGCTTTGCATGGGCTTTACTGGCTGTGGAGCCCATGACTTGGCGAACAAAGACACACTCATACACACACAAACTCTCACACACACACACAAACACACACACACACAACACACACTCCTCTCTTGTTTCTTCAGTTTTTCCTCTCTCTCTCTCTCTCTCTCTCTCTCTCTCACTGATTCTCTTCTTCTATCAAAAGTGGATAATACAAACTGAAAAAACAAAACACCAAACACACACTCTCTGCCTTCCTCCTGAATGGGACACATTCTCTCTCTGTCTCTGTATTACTGACTCTGCCAGTTCTACTCCTCCCACTCTCTGCCTATTCACTACAGAGCTCCATGTCCCGCCTCCTCTGTCCAACTGTTTCTCCTCCTCTTATCTGTATGATGGAAGAATGAGAGTTATTTCTGCACCGCCTTCCTCTCTTCATATCTTTATTCTTATCTCCCTTTCTCTTCTTCCCTGTCAGTCATTTCTAAACTGGTGTGTCTGCATTTAACTCGTCTCTCTTGTCTTTCTTGCCTTCTCCAACTTTCTTTTTTTAACTTTGTTTTTTATTTTTTGCATTAAACAGAACAAAAACTTTCAAAACAAAACAGAATACATACATATATGAAACAAGTAAAATGGACAGGATCATCTACAGCAGAGTGAAATGTCAGACATCACTCAAGAAATAAAATAAGTACAAAATGGGATATCAGTTTGGATTTGGGGGTTCTACTTGTCCATGACTGTCCTTTAA
Organism: Toxotes jaculatrix; assembly: GCF_017976425.1. Classification (NCBI taxonomy): domain Eukaryota; kingdom Metazoa; phylum Chordata; class Actinopteri; family Toxotidae; genus Toxotes; species Toxotes jaculatrix. The sequence goes on along the minus strand of NC_054397.1, from coordinate 30,637,012 downwards.
GGTACCCCCGATTCACTAGTTCCTTAATAAAACAAAATTTTCCCAAAGCGAATCCTCAATACAGTCCCAAGATCCACAGGCATAAAAAACAAAAAACAAAAAACAAAAAAAAAAAAAAAAAAAAAGTATTGCACTCAAAGCAAACATTCAGTGTCCCAGCACAGAAAAATGCAAAGTTCTCCACAGAAAGCAAATATTTAGTGACAAAATCACATCAAATCTCCACTTCTCCCAGTATGTTACCCTTCTCTGTATCGTGTCTAAGGGAAAATGTTAATGTTTCTATGATGTAAATTTCTTCAACTATTCCTATCCAGTCTAAAACTGTCGGGCACTCATGACTGAGCCACTTCCTGGTTATGGCCTTTTTACTACTTGCTAATAATATTTGTAATAAATATCTATCTTGTTTATTAAGCTCAATTTTTATGTTCCCTAAATATATAACAGTGAAATTGACATCAACCTGCAAGTTGATTATTGATCTGATTGCTGTTACCACATGTATCCAGTAGGAAGAATTATTAGGGCACTCCCAGAATATGTGATAGTGGCCGGCAGACATATTACCACATCCTCTCCAGCACTGTCTGTGGTCTGGATTACTGGTCTGTAAGCTTTTGATTTTTGGAGTTATAAAGAACCTTACAATGTTCTTCCAGGTAAACTCCCTCCACAAATCTGAGCTAGAGGTGGTAGACAATGTCTTACAAATATTTAACCAATCATCTTCAGTTAACTGTATATTAGCTTCTTTCTCCCACCTTGACTTAATATACATTTCAGAAAGACCCCATCCAATTGTAGAGCAGAATATATCCTGGGGATCAATTTTCTGATAGAATTTCCTTTATATGTATTGATAAATATCCCTAACAGGGTCATTCCCTCCTCTCCAGTTTTGATGTTTTTATTAAAATAGTCTCTCAGTTGAAAGTATCTGAAGAGATCCTGCTTCTCCAGATCATAGGTTTGTCTCAGGCATTCAAAGGGCTCTAATCTAGTAGAGGAAGAAATTTTGCAATATGAAGTATTACCCAAATCTGTCCAACATTTAAATCTGCTATCCAGTTTGGCTGGTGCGAACTCTATTGGATCTCTATTATATAATTTTCTATGCCACATTTTTAGGGGGGTTACAATCCAATTAGTTGACTTGTCTAGGTAGGTATAGAGTAGAGGTACATTTATTAGATTTTGCCTCTGGATCACACCAACTGAACAGAAAGCGCAGTTGTGCTGCTCTATAATAATCCTCCAAGCAGGGTAAGATACGGTGGCCGAGAAAGGCCACACAAATGCAAAAGCCACAACACAAATACAAAAGCCACAACACAAACGCAAAAGCCACAACACAAATACAAAAGCCGCAACACAAACGCAAAAGCTGCAACACAAATGCAAAAGCCTCACAACGGAAGTAAGTCACAACGGAAGTTGTTACCTTCTGGATACAAAGTGGAAGAGGAGCCAACCGCTCCAACATTTCAAGTGCTACAGCATGGACCAACTTCTGGTTTTCAAAATAAAACGTGGGTTATTGAAAGGCAATAAAGAGACGAGTCAGTGTGATCTTGTACTGGTTTTGAATCATTATGTCACATGACCTAGAGGCTATTGAAAAAAATTGATGATATATATCCAAAATTGGTGATCAGGATCCCAATGTTTTTGGGATTGTGGGAGGAAGCCAGAGTACCCGGAGAGAACCCACGCAGGCTCCAGGTTTGAACCCTGGTCTGGGCTCTTCTGTGTAGAGTTTGCATGTTCTCCCTGTGCCTGTGTGGGTTCTCTCTGGGTACTCCGGCTTCCTCCCACAATCCCAAAAACATGCACATGAGGTTAAATGGCTACTCTAAATTGCCCATAGGAGTGAGTGTGCACATGTGTGGTTGTCTATCTTTGTGTGTCAGCCCTGCGATTGACTGGTGACCAGCCCAGGGTGTACCCGCCTCTCGCCCATAGTCAGCTGGGATAGGCTCCAGCTCCCCCGCGACCATGACAGATTAAGCAGTTTAAAAAATGGATGGATGGATGGATGTAAATATTAGCATTTTTTGCTCAATAGCTTCCAGGTCATGTGACCTAATGACTCAAAATCAGTGCAGAATCACTGTGTATGAGCCATACTATTCTTTTTGGTGGTAGTTGGTTTTTTATCGATTCGTATTGTCTGGTTACCATGGTGATGCACAAGGTTTGGGTCACGTGGGCATAGGTGGTGATAGACGGAGGTAACAAAGAGGGGCACTCACTCACCTGCGCTCAGGTAGGAGGAGAGAGGGGAGTTGGGTAGCCGTCATTTTTGTTGACTGTATGCAGGAAGTTCTTATGCATGCTTTTTCCATTCATTTTTTACATATGCTTTATACTGTGTACACGTTTCCATCAACAAGCATGTGTATTCTGGAAGCTGCTGTTTACTATATATATAAAGGAACAGATCAAGACCAACTCGGACTCAGTGTGTTTTTTGTTTGGAAAAATAGCGTGTCAGACATATAGATGCTCACGCAACTTTTAGGCTGGATTTTTGGTCGCAATAACAGTACTCCACTGTCTGGTTGAGATACACCTCTTTTATTCCATTTTAACACTCCTGATCATCAATTTTGGATATATATCATCAATTTTTTTCAATAGCCTCTAGGTCATGTGACATAATGATTCTAAACCAGTACAAGATCACACTGACTCGTCTCTTTATTGCCTTTCAATAACCCACATTTTATTTTGAAAACAGGAAGTTGTGTTGTGGCTTTTGCATTTGTGTTGCGGCTTTTGCGTTTGTGTTGTGGCTTTTGCATTTGCGTGGCCTTTCTCGGCCACCGTAGTAAGGCCATTCCGCCTTTATCCTTAGGCACTGCAGTGTCTGAAAACTAATCTGTGGTCTTTGTTTTGCCCAAATAAATATTGACATAATCCTATTCCTTTCAATAAATTGCTTGGGAGGTACCTCGACTGGCAGTGACTGAAAGAGGAATAAGAGCCTGGGCAGTATGTTCATCTTAATTATGTCTATCCCGTTGTACATGTTTGTCAGTTATAACAACCAGAGATTCGGGTCTGCTTTAATGTCAGCTGTTTTGGGGGTATAGTTGTAGTCATAAATGGTAGTTTTTCTTTTGGTATTTGTACTCCAAATGTCGGTGAGAGATAACTCTGTTTTAAATAGAAAAGCTTTCATGCTGTCCCCCTCAGCCCCCTCAGGAACGGATACGAATGTTTAAGTTTAAGTTTATACTTTATTGATCCCTCCTGGGGAAATTACTCTCTGCATTTTACCCACACAAAGTGAACGAAACACACACACAAGCATGCACATGCACTGGAGACGCGTTGGCAGGGGCTTCCCTAAAAGGAGCCCGGGGAGCTGGGGTAGATTGGTGCCTTGCAAGGCTTCCATAGTCTCAGGTTCAGTTAGCTTGCTAGCTGTATCCTCATTTCACATCAGCGATTTATCATCTTTTCTTAGGTTTTGTTGTAATTTCCCTCTGGCCTTTTTACTCAATTATCCAGTCTTTTTATAAGGGGGAAATGAGACTGTCTGGGAACTCCTGTGCCATACCAGAAGTCCCTACCTTCTCCAACTTTCTACTTCTCTGACTCTCAGTGTTAAGGTTTACTTTCAGACTTTTGAGTGTTTCAATTGGTGGGATGTTAAAGAAAGACAATAATAATTATGCTCCCTAACAGAGTTTAGGGGTGTTGTCCTTTACACCTGCAATTTGTGGCTGCCAACATATGAAGCACTCACAAAGTGCACAGAAAAGACGAGAGAAGTTGTACTAAAAAAATCATACCAGTATAGGTTTTTAAGAGTGGAGTTCCCAGATAACCCCACCCAATCAAACTAAAGTGCTAAACCATCAGCCCATCCTCCATCCACAGTCTGCTCTCAGGGGAAAGTTGTTCTGTATGTTCAGCTGATATTCACCCATCACCTTTCAAGTGTGTAGGATAGATTAGATAGCACTGGAATTCATGCTTTAGCTAAAAGAAACATACACACATTATCTCAGACACACAAATCAAAGAGCTCTAGGGTTTGATCTGCAGCTGCTGAATTCCTCTATCCCTATCCATCACTCCCCTTTCAACTCCACTTTCCACTGGACTGCTCATCTAATCTAATCTAATCAATAACCCAGTCCTGAAGGCTCCTGTCCTCTAAACCATGTTCTCTCTCAGCTCATCTTTACATGTCACCATCCCTCACTTTCATATTAAGTTGCTGGAAAATGATCTACTACATCTAACTACAAATGGAGGAATTTCAGTCTGTCTTTCTTTCTGTCTGTCCTTGGATTCTCTCAACAACTTCTCGTCCAATTAACTTCAAACTTTGTGTTGAGAAAGTGCAATGTTAACTGTGATGGTTTTAAGCAGTTCTTGAGAAACATAAAAAAAAAAAATATTAATGGACAGCTGGTTAGGGCTGGGTGGCGCATTCACATAATGAGTGCCATCATATACGACCATGGCACATCGCAAAGAAGGCTGCGCCAGGCCAAAGTATGGATTCCCTGGAAAATAAACTGCAGCTACAAAAAGTAATGTGTGTTTGTGTATATTCATTTTTATTTAAAATGCTTTTATGCTGTGCAAATATAAAATCACTATGCCCTATAATCAGAGTGAGTATCTTCGTCCATACTGATCCCAAAAGTGTCTCTATGCTGAAAGGTAAAGAGATATGGCTAAGCTCCGGTCATTACAACATTCCTCACCCCACCCTGTACATCCTTCACCACTGGGTTGTGGAACTACCAGTTGTGACTGACAAAGCTGATTTCATGCCTGCTTATGTTAACCAGCTATCCCTTGAGCTTCTGACACTCATTGAGGCTTTAAACCAGGAAACACTGCTAACCTGGCTGCACTTTCCACTAACTAAAAAGAGGTGCATTTGTTTGAAGGCAGCAATTTCACCTCCTCTTTAGAGCACCATGCTGTTGGTACTGGCACTGTGGTTGTCATTCCTGAACATGGCTATCCGCTACTCATCTTAGGTGATATGACCAATCATTTAGACAAAAGCTCTGCAGGCTTACTGTCCCTAATTTACTCAATTGACCTCAAACGCGTTTGCAGCCCTCTGAATCTTAAAGCAGGTAAATAAATTGACCTCATTTTCATCCAAAACAGTGTCACTGATTACCTAACAGTTATGCCTCTGCACCTCTCTGACCACTGACCAAGACTGGCACCAACTAAACCATTCACTTCACCATAGGCCTCCCAGAACAGCCCTCTGTTTCACCACCTTTGATTAAATTCCACCATAACTGTCACAACCTCCTGCCCACCCACTTATCCTCAGTGATCACCTCCACTGTCTCCTCTTAGTATATTTTACTCACTAGAGGTCAATGATGTCAGAGTCTCTCTGTACCACACTGACCTCATCCTCATCCTCCACCCCTCTACCAGACACAAACTCAGCTGATTTCTTAGCCTCCTTCTTTACTGAAGAGGTGGTGACCATCAGTAGACAATTCTCTAAACCAGTCAGAGACAACCAGCCCCCTCTCGTTAAGGGCACATCACTCTCCATGGTCATCCCTCTCACTAAGGGTACCACATCAGCCCTGCCTGGTCTGCGCTCTGCTCTTATGCCCTTCTTTCTCAGGCCTTTTTTCTCCGATAGATTGGTTTGAATCTTAGCTCACTGGCCATTCCTTTAATGTGTCATATACCATCTCCTCCACACTGAGGTGCCCCAAGGTTTGAAACTGGGGCCCTTTCTCTTTGCAGTGTATAGCAATTAGTCCTTTGCATGGCTTCTCATATCACTGCAGAAATGTCACCCAACTACACCTGTCATTCCCACCAGATGACCCCACAGTCTTGGCATGGAGCCAAGATCCTCAGCCAGATCCATATGGATGAAAGAACATACCTTTCAACTAAATCTGTCTAAGAATGAACTCTTAGACAATATCGACATCAAAATTACCTCTTTGTCTATCTCTCCAACCAATATAATGACAGACCTGGGTATCATATTTGATGACCAGCTATCCTTCTCTGACCATGTTGCATCTGTCTCCTGGTCGTGCCATTTTAAACTATACAGCATAACAGTACATCTCTCAGGTCTTGGTATAGGGAAGAAAAAAAGGGAAGCCAGCTTACTTGTGCAACCACTGTTGTCTTAACCAAAGTCTTGGGATTCAGATAGTTACCTCTCATTGCCACCAATAGGCAAAAACCATATTGGTTCATTTCACTGAAACAAATCATTGCCTGGCCACATTTGCACTGTTGTCAATGTGCAAACTGAGCAGCTTGACTCCTGCATGGTCATTCCAGCAGCCACTCCCAAAAACAGCTATTACAGAAATTCTTCAAGCTTTCCTAAATAACAACATGTTATCACCAACAGTAGCACAGGATGACTGCCATTTCTGTTTGTCTACATTTTGGTATCATTCAATAATGAGGCCAACTTAATAATGTGCAAAACATTTATTCCCCTTCATATATTTTAAGGCAGTTTAAAAATAAGGAATGGAAGCTTTCACCCCACAGAAGTTGGTAAAAATAGAAATAACCAAAGTACCTCAGTGAAGAGATGTTGGATAACTGTAGCCAGAGCCTCCACTCTCTTATTCCCCTGAACAAGCAGCTTCTTCAGCTGGTTGATGCCCTGGTTCTTCTTCACGGCCTGCTCTTTGCTGTGGTTCTGTTTAGCCGTGACAGTCCCATCCACCACAACACCCCTGGCCACACTAGGTTTAAACGCATTCTGTACGCGAGATCCAGTTTTGGGGTTGGATCGTGACCCCGTTCTTGCATTCTTGCTAAGTCCAGAGGCTCCAGTGGTGCCTGACCCTGTGCTGGTGACTTCAGCGACAAGTACTGGGAGAACTGGGGCTGAATTTGCATTCACCACGTCTGGTACCTAAAAATAAAAGACAACACATAATTTCAGTATAGATACTTTGAAGTCCTGATTTTTATTTTTAAGATAATTGTTCAACAAGTGACAAATGACTTTGGAAGTAAAGTCTGTATAACTTTTCTTGTTAACATAAGAAGTAGTAAATTTGTAGCAGTGTAACAGGTGCAAATTTTCAAAGAAATGATCCATTGCAGTGCAGGACCACCACAGATGGAGACATAAATGAAAAGAAAGAATGAGGATCTTATGTATTATTACTTTAAATATTCCTGTCAAAGAACACACCTTTTAATTCCTTTCATCAATCAGATCCCAATCAGTAACAATTTAGTGATTTATGTAATGATTCCCATTTAGTGGCTCAACCATGACTGAGTTGAATTTGCATCTTAAATGCATCTTAAAACTCAAAATTTCAAAAAGAGGAGTGCTTACCAGGTCAGGTGGAGGTTGTTGCTGGCTCTGGCTGTTTCCTCCTGCAGGTGCTGCTACCTGTGAGCTGCTGTTGATGTTTGTGGGCCTTGCTGGTGCCTCCCGGGGTTTGTTTTTGTCCACTGCAATAGAACGATGACCTCTTAATGAGTGGGTGGCAGTCTCAACATTCAACATAGTGTCCACACATTTCCCTCAAGACACACAGAATACTTACGCAGCCCATTAACTAATTGTTAAAGAGTGTAAAACAACACTTAAGAAAGCAGAACACACACACACACAGTGCCAGCCAGTCTGGGGTCTGGACTTGACCACCACAACATCCAAACATAGAAAACGTTACAATCCTTCACGCACACACACACACACACACACACTAGTCTCACACATTCGCTCTTATCTGGTAAATGAGAATACGCCCTACTGACTGTTCTAGGCTGAGACAGATGCATCATGGGAATGCATGGTAATGATGGCCAGTGTGTGTGTGTGTGTGTGTGTGTGTATGTGTGTGTGGATGTGATGGGTCCTGGGTGTGCAACAAGGAGTGCATTACCAGAGACAAAGCAATTAGAGAGAGACAGAGAGAAGACAGAGAGCTCAACAACCCCTCCCTCCCCCAAGTTTCTTTCCTCAGGCTGCAAGACTACTGAATTTATCCCCCACACTCCATCATGAAAATATTTTTATTATCATGACTCATGTATAGTTTTATTATCATGACTCATGTATATTTATATAATTCATTTATTTAAAATGTATGCAAAAATTTAATTGCCATGCTATAAAGCCACTGTCTTATGCACACCAAAGCAATCTGACTGCAGGACTGAAAACATCAGGACTTTGCTGACAACAGTTAGCTGCAATCATAGAGTCATGTACACTGGAGCTTCCACATGACTGCTGCCATGGAAACAAGTGTGTAGCAGGTCACTGTTCACAAATGTACAAATGTCAGGCATAGGCCTAACATTATGACCACTGACAGGTGAAATGAATAACACTGATTATCTCTTCAGCAAGTGAACATTTTGTCCTCAAAGTTGATGTGTTAGAAGCAGGAAAAATGGGCAAGCGTAAGGATTTCAGTAAGTTTGACAAGGGCCAAATTGTGGTGGCTAGACGACAGGGTCAGAGCATCTCCAAAACTGCAGCTCTTGTGGGGTGTTCCCAGTCTGCAGTGGTCAGTATCTATCAAAGGTGATCCATGGAAGGAACTGTGGTGAACTGGCGACAGGGTCATGGCTGGGCTAAGGCTCATTGATGCACGAGGGGAGCAAAGGCTAGCCCGTGTGGTTGGATTCAAAAGATGAGCTACTGTTGCTCAACCTGCTGAAGCAAGTAATTAAATTTTTTCAATTCAATTCAATTTTATTTATATAGCGTCTTCCACAATAAAAATTGTCTCAAATCGCTTTACAGAGACCCAGAGTCTGACCCCAGCGCAAGAAACTTAAGGTGACAGTTGCAAGAAAAAACTCCCTTTTAACAGAAAGAAACACTGAGCGGAACCTGGCTCATATGGGGGACCCTCCTGCTGATGGCTGGGCTGGGTGAAAGGAGGAAAAGGAGGAAGGTGGGACAGCTGGGAATGGAGGAGAGGAGGAGAAGGACATGCAGCATATAGAACATGATACAAACAGGGTTGGCAGTGAACAATGTTAGAGGGCCAGCATTGGGATTACAGAACAGTTAGTGGATACTGTGTGCTCAGCAGATTATAGTTACGATAGGAAGCAGAGCACCCAAGCAAAAAGCTGTCATGATTGGTAATTATTTGCATTACAGTTGGCATAAAATATTATTCCAAAATGTATCTTAAGCAGAGTGGAAAATAAAGCATAGTAATGTGTTAGAAATGGATAATTGTAGACAATAAACAGGTGGCAGGTCGGTGGAGCCAGGACCACAGACAGAGAATATGCAGCTCCGGAGCCAGAGACACCTGCAGAAAGGTACAGAGAAAGAGAGACCAGAGAGAAACGAGCACAGGACTACGGAAGAGAGAGGACATGTAATAAAGGCTAGTACATGTGAGAGTGGGTCTGAGGAGAGAAAGAGAGAAGAGAAGAGGTGTGCAGAGGATCATGGGAAGTCCCCCAGCAGCCTAGGCCTATAGCAGCATAACTAAGGGATGGTTCAGTTGCCTGAGCCAGCCCTACTATGGACTTTATCCTTAACTGTATAAATGTCTATAGAAATAATTGTGAAGAACTATAGGTTTAGTTATAATAACTAAAACTGTAACTACAGCTAATTATAATCTTTGTCAAACAAGGTTTTAAGCCTAATTTTAAAAGGCTCGGCTTCCCATTCTACTTTTAGAGATTCTGGGAACCATAAGCAAACCTGCATTCTGGGAACTAAGCAATCTGTTGGGATAATATGGTACTATCAGCTCTTTGAGATATGAAGGAGCCTGGCCATTGAGGGCCTTATATGTAAGGATAAGGATTTTAAAATCAATTCTGGATTTTACATGAAGCCAATAAAGAGAAGTTAGTACAGGAGTAATATGATCTCTCTTGCTAATTCCAGTCAGTACTCTCGCTGCAGCATTTTGGATCAGCTGGAGGCTTTTTAGAGAGATAACTGGACATCGTGATAAAAGGGAATTCACCACCTGTGCAATATGTCTTTACGATCACGATGTGAAACATCATACACTGAAAGAGACTGTGTGCCTATATTCATTTTTATTTTTTTATTCTTATTTTATCCTTTAAACTTTTAGTAAGCTTGACTCATGTACTGCAATGTATCTGTGCAAATGGCAATAAAACTCTATTCTATTCTTCTAGTCCAGCCTAGAAGTAACAAATGCATGGACTAGTTTTTCAGCATCACTCTGCGACAGAATGTTCGTAATCTTATTGATATTGCGTAGGTGAAAGAAGGCGGTCCTAGAGACTTGTTTTATATGCGAGTTAAAGGACAAATCCTGATCAAAAATAACTCCAAGGTTCCTCACAGTCATCCTGGAGGCTAAATTAATGCCATCCAGAGTAACAATATGATTAGATAAACTGTTTCTGAGGAGTTTAGGACCGAACACAATAACCTCAGTTTTGTCTGAATTCAGAAGAAGAAAGTTACAGGTCATCCAGGCCTTTATGTCTTTAAGACATGCCTAGTATGCCAAGTATGGCTAACTGATCTGTTTAGTCTGGCTTCATAGATAAATATAGCTGGGTATCAGCATGGAAATTTATTCCATGCTTCCTGATAATATTGCCTAGGGGAAGCATGTATAGGGTGAACAATATCAGTCCAAGCACAAAACCCTGTGGAACTCCATGACTAACTCTGGTATAAATGGAGCAATCATCATTAACATGAACAAACTGGTATCTATCTATCTGATAGATATGATTTAAACCAACTTAGTGCTGTTCCTTTAAGAGAGATCTAACAGGACAAGTATAGAGATGAGTCCATTGTCTGATGATATGAGAAGGTCGTTGGTAACTTTTACCAGTGCTGTTTCTGTGCTATGATGAATTCTAAATCCTGACTGAAAAACTTCAAACAAACCGTTCCTATGTAGATGGTCACATAATTGAGTTGCAATAGATTTTTCAAGAATTTTAATGCTGGTTCTGAAAGATCGTAGTTTGTTGTTTATTTGTTGTTTGTTTGTTGTTGTTGCATTTTGTTATTTGCAGCCTTTTGTTAAAGTTCATCAGTTCAAGTGTCAAGGGTCTTCACCACTCAGAAAGCTACTGGAAACCATCTGGGATTGGGAGTGTGAACAATAAAGGAGCTTCACAGGACTGAAAGCATTATGATGTTGAAAAGCCTGTTACACCGTCAGTGGATGCCAGTTCAGGTGGTTTGGAGCTGTGATCCTGCAAGAAGGACAAATCAGAGGCACACACCCTCTTTCCGGGAGCACAGAGAAAGCAGTGTTTTCGTCTTTGTGGAGACATGGCTGAACGACAGTGTACCGGACTCCACTATTCAGCTACCAGGCCTGCTAGCCTTCCGGACCGAAAGAGAAGCGACTTTGTCAGGCAAAACCAACCACAACAACCACTTCACAGATACTAATGACACACAACGCCTATGGCAGGGCATACAAGCTATCACCAACTACAGGCCTGCCCCACTCTCCTGTGATGGCGATGTCTCCCTTCCTGAGGCACTGAACCAGTTCTACGCAAGGTTTGAGGAACAGAATGACTCAGTGGCAAGAAAAGATACCCCACCTCCCAAAGACCTAGCGCTCTGCCTATCCACCTCTGAAGTGAGGAAGACCCTGCTCAGAGTCAACCCACAGACCTGGACCTGGACCAGGTTGCGTGCTGAGAGAATGCGTGGATCAATTGGCTGATAGCCTCACTGATGTCTTCAACATCTCTCTGAATACCCCTGTTGTCCCCACCTGCTTCAAAACCACTACCATCATCCCTGTACCAAAGAAACCCACAGAGACCTGCCTCAACGACTATCGCCCAGTTGCACTTTATTTCTCGTCTCTCTCTCTTCTCTTCTCTTCTCTTCTCTTCTGCTATTGTTCTTTGCAGGTACATCCACCCTTGGAACTGTAGAGTCTGGATCGGCTATCGGCTATGAGCCACAGTTATTATTTATATAGTAATTATTATTATTAGTCCAATTATTAGTCTTATTTTCATTATTTTTAGTATTCGTATTGTTAGCCTTCTTTTTAGTCCTATTACTAGTCTCCTTATTACTTGTGTTGTTATTATTATTATATGGAACCTGCTCTACACACACACACACACACACACACACACACACACATACATATATATAAAACTGACTGCGCTTGATTTGACTACAACTCAAGGTCACAGACCAATGCAAACAAAGATATGCTCAGATTGAAAAGGAGCTACTAGCAATTGTGGCAGACAGGAGTTGTATGCGAGCTATCTGGTTCAGTAGTTACCTGTTTCAGAAGAGAGGCATCAGCAGTTCAAAACTGCAATTGAACAGGATGAGGAACTGAGACTGATCAGGGAAGCAGTACAGAAGGATTGTCCTGAGTCATGGAGCCAAGTTCCAAAGTCAATATGAAAGTACTAAACTTTTAGAGAGTAGATGACATACTCTGAAGGACAGTTGTTCAAAAACTCAGAACTGGTAGTTCCTATGAAGATGAGGCAAGAGAAGCTTTATGACACACATGGCAAAACAAGTTGAGGAAGTTGTGCAGCATGCAACAAACACAAAAACAACAATTCAAGAGAACCCTTCATATCTCATCAAGTCCCTGAAAGAGGTCAAAGCGTGGTCAAAAGTTGGAATGGATCTATTATAGTTTGACAACGCGGAATATCTTCTCTGTGTGGACTACTACTCTAAGTTTCCAGAGTTTCTGTTTTAAGTGGTACCACCAGCAAGCACATCATTATAGCCCTAAAGGCAATTTTTACATGACACAGAGAACTCTTTTCAGACAATGGAAGACAACAAGTGCATAAATGCAGGACTCTGGACCCAACTGGGAGGTCATACGCATAACATCAAGCTCAGAGTTTCCTCAATCCAATGGAAAAGCAGAACGAGCTGTTCAAATAGTCAAGACCACTGAAAAAAAGCACAGGGCAGTCTCAGAGGCCCTCTCTGTGGAGTAGGCTACTGGCCTGTGCAGCTTCTCATGGGAAGGAGGCTAAAGACAAACATACTTGTACCAAAGAGCCAACAACACTACTTTGACCCAGAAATGAGGAAACTAGGTGAGGCAAAGTGAGGGAAGGAGGAAAAGGATAGATTAAGACAGCACAAACCAGTGGCAACCATCTGTCATACTAAAGAAACATGAAGGCTATATATCAAACAGACTAAAACTGAACAAATCTAAAGAAGTAATAGGAGACAGATATTGAAAACAATGGAAATCTGGATTTCCCCAAAACAGCGTGAGACTGTTGAAAATGTCCCTGATTCACTGCAACTGAGAACAGACAGCAGCCTGCAGGAAACGAACCAGAACAAAGTGACAACCAAGAAAGACACTTACTGGCAAGACCACCACTTCCAACACCTAAATCAACAGTAAAAAAAAAATAGATTATGAGAGCTGATACTAGTGTAGAAACTTATATTTTATATTATATTTTGGTAGACCTATTATTATTAGCTACTGAGAACAATTACTGCTTCCAGAAGTGTAGAAACTGTGTTAAGTTCCTACTATGTTTGTGTAGAATAACTGAGTTACATAAAGAAAGGATGTCATGCATTGTGTTATAGTACTGGAGTTACTAATAGGTGGTGCTGTAATGTTACCTACACTGTTCTGCATAAACTGAAGTGGAACAAGCAAACATTGCCCAGTTTGCTACATGCTGTCTCTTCCTTGAGCACCATACAGCAGAGAGGCAGCTCCAGATGTGGACAAAAGATAAACTGCACATGACTGTCCCTGATCTCCACAGAGAAAATGTCAGCCTAGCTTTACAAATATTAGAGAAAACTACACCTCAAATCTAATGTACATCTCTGCTGAGCAGGGGGAAAATATTCCAGTCCAGCAGATTCAGCCTCAGATGCCCTCATCTTCCACCACATTAGGAAAAAACAGCTCCCCCACATCAGATTAAAGCCTGCACAACTGTCCAGCCACAGCTAAACCACTGTGCAGCGTGCATGAGTGCCTCTGCCGAGTGTGTGTGGACATGTATATTTGATGACTAAAGCCTGCGCTAACCTACATTTCAGGGCAACAGCAGACAGCAGCAGGGAAGTAGGTCTGTGGAGCTCAGCCTGAGAAAACACACTGCAGCCAAACACGTGCTGCTGAGCTCAGATGGACTGGTGAGAATACACAGTGCAACTCAGAGAGAAACATCATGATGGCAGTGTGGCTAAGCTGAATATTTACTGAAGTACAAGGAGTAACGCTCATATTAGCAAAACCAAATGATAAAAATACTGGCTGCAGAACATGAGCAGATTTGTAGATAATTTGCTGCTGAACATGAAATAACATACAGGCGATTTAGATTGTCAAGGTTGATGAAAGAATTAGTGAGTAAAGCCAAGCCAAGACATTTGAAAGACATTAATTCTAATAATGAAACTAGCTAATACACATTCAGTAGCTAAGTCAGAATATGTATGAAGCTGTTAAAGACAACTCGGGGAAATCTGCATTTAACGTCTTGTAAAGAATTGCATAAATGTTTTCCGGTGGATTTTCTCAGATCTGAAATCAAAGCTCGCTCTGTTACAGCTGCTCCTATTTTAATCATTTTCATTTCATTTCATATCCATATCCCACATTTTAATATTTTATATTCTGTACTCAAAACAAAATGGAATTCTGATTATCCAAGCAGAGCGTGGAAGAGGATCATATATTTGACTCTATTTAACTATATTTGCCTCTGACATATAATATGCACAGATCACACATACAGATTTCAAATATTCAGCTTTACTGCCTTATTTATCTTCAGCTAAGTCTACAAAGCAATGCTAACATTGAGCTTGACAATACATCCAGTGCTAACGTGATGCTAACATTGTGTCCTGCTAGTTTGGCAGCTCTATTGGCTTAGTAATATAAAATGCTTCAGCTCTCACATGTTTAGAGGAACCCAGTAGTGTTCACCAATGCTTAGTGCAGTTCCTAAGAAAAAGCACAATTAACATTGAGTACAGATTCTGTACTCAAAAGACACATTCAAAAGACTATTACTCAAAAGACACAAGCCTTACACAAAAAGAAGCACCCTTATAATGGTTGAATGAGTAACAGCCAGATGCGTTCGTGGCTATTTCTGGTTTGTGTGTGTGAGTCACGTGGTTGGTGCCCCTCTGGGCGTGGGTATCAAGGAGCCCAGAGCCACAGCTATTCATCATGCCACTGCTGAATCAATGGTGCAGAAAACCTATACACACACACACTTTTGTACACACTAGTGTTAAAACAACTGACAGCCCTATTGTAACCCTAATATCCATGGTGGCTGCAGTCGTCAGCTTACACAATACAGAAAGCCCCCACAGTGGAGGAGAGACAGAGGCAACAATGGCTGCCAGCACCATGCAGGAAAAAAGCAGGAGCTGAGGAAAGAGGAGGAGGAGGAGGGGTGAGAGGGTGAAGTAGCTGATCTGGACCCAGGCATGCCATCCCATGACTAGAAATTAAGCTAAAACAAATTAAACCAAGAAAGCTGATCTTTACACTTTCAAAGGTAACCTCATCCATCAGATAAAGTGAAAGAGGAGGAAACAGATTTTAGAGAGTAATATGGGAAAAGGTGATTGGCAGGGTCTACAAAAAATTATTTTATTATGGTCGAGCAAATAGAAACACAAGACCGTATTTTGGCACAGACAGACACTTTTGGGGTATACCTGCTTCTACATCGACTTCACATTGATTCATTCTAATTACAAAAGAGACAAATAATAGAGATGAAGAAGCAAACATTGTGCCCTCCTTTGCTCAGGCGTGGTACAATCCTACTTAAATCCACCCAGCCAAACACCAGGTTGATATAAAACAACTTTGTCAGAGATGTCAAAAAGCAAACTAATGGGGTCACAGATGGTTTGAAGATTTGTGACACATTGTGGTGATGAAGCTGTTGGCCTGAAACTTGTGTTGATTGGAAATGGAATGGAAAGATGGATGTGTTGCAATGATGAAAGGCTGGTGGATGGTTGGATGAGTGGATAACAGTGGCATATCCAGACCTGCATGGAAGACCACAGTGTTCTTTCTGCATCCCGACAGCAGCTGAAGATTTCGGAATAGACCCTTGGCCGTCAGCTTCACATGGAAGTTGGACAGCGACAGTCTGGGAGACCATAACATTGTCTCTGTTTGTCCTCAAATACCTTGATTTAAGACTGATGTCTCTGGACTATCTGGTCTTTTTTGTAACAACTTTAACTTTCAGCAGTTTCTTTGCTTCTCTAGACTCTCAAATAGTCCTGGGTGGATCTGCTGGTTCGCCTTGTGGTCCAAAGTCCCAGAATTGCTCTTCTTACCAGGTTATTGTTGTCACCTATTTCCTTGTTATTATAATGCTTAAGTATTTTTGTCCAAGAATGGTTTGAGATCCATAATAGTTGAACTCTCTGCCAAGTAAAATGTTGCTCTTTCTTTCTTTAATTTTAGAAATAAAAAAAATAATCCCGCAGACAAACAGAGAAAAGATTATTTTTGATGATAGAATCTGTGCCTTGTATTTCCATGAAAGCCATGTAGAAATGAAAAACAACAACAACAAAAAAAACCAACAACAGGATTTTGAATTTAAAAGGTAGACCCTTGACTTGGTACAGATGAAAATAGAACCAATAAAAAACAAAGAGGCGACAAAAGGTAAGTCCACTAAACCTCTAGCTATGAAGGATACTAGATCATTTCAAAGCCACCGAGTCGCCACTGCAGTACAAAAAACTAAAACATGTGTTTCTGTAGCCAAGCAAATGGGTGAAGCAAAGAAATGGTGCCAAAAATAGCTGTGTCGTCCATGTGGGAGTGAATCATCCAACGATACAAGATGGAGTGAGAGTACGACGAGGGAAACCAGAGAGGTAGCGCTTGTGTGTGTGGGAGGCAGGGAGGAGGAAAAAAATCCTCAACACTAGTGAGGATTAGTAGTCTGTCTCTGCTCTTGCATGCAAAACACAGCAATCCATCCCGCTGACCCACACCGCAGAGATTTGTGTGCAGTCACAGAAATGTAGCACTTATCTATACACACATAAACACTGGGTAGTTGGACAAAGACAAGCATCTGTACACTCCCTCTCTTTTATTAATGTTTCTAAAGGTCTGTGAGCCCAGAATACACACACACACACACACACATACTGGATGGCGGGATGCTGCAGGGGAGGAGGGGGAATGGGTAGTGGGTGGGATTTGAATAATCTCTCTGTCCTTCGCTTGCTTCCTCCATCATTATTTCCTCAGGTCTCTCATGCTCTCTCAGTTTCCATTTATATAAAAGAGAGCATCAGAGATGATTCATGTTAAGGATAAATGTGATAAAAGGTCTACAATACATTCAATTCAATTCAATTCAATTTTATTTATATAGCGCCTTCCACAATCAAAACAGTCTCAAAGCGCTTTACAGAGACCCAGAGCCTGACCCCAGAGCAAGCACTTAAGGCGACAGTGGCAAGGAAAAACTCCCTTTTAACAGGAAGAAACCTTGAGCAGAACCTGGCTCAGATGGGGGACCCTCCTGCCGATGGCCGGGCTGGGTGAAAGGAGGAAAAGGAGGAAGACAGGACAGCTAGGAATGGAGGAGAGGGGGAGAAGGACAATACATAAGAAATACACTAGAGAAGAGGGTGGGAGGAGCCTCTTTCTCCCTCTCTCTCTCTCACACACACACACACACACAAACACAGATCTATGAACCTAGCTAAAACTAATTTAGTCTGAAATAACAGTTCTGCAATCAATCCTACTTTCATGACATTTTTTGGGAAATGTTTAAAAGAGGTGTGGATTTTGTGGTTATTTTGGAGGCTGATGTGTGTGGTGCATTATAATGAGAGGTGTTTCTAATCATTTTATCCCAATTATATCAATACTATTAATATAATATTATTAATACTAAAATTATATCAATATTCAGTATTTTGACGCATATCGGCATCGGCCTTTTTTTTTTAAATCCGACTGCCGATAAGAGATCAATTTAAAACTGGGTTATTTTGGATCTGATGCAGCCGCGCCTCTGTCTGCGGTCACTACTCTGTCTCTAGCGTTGTCCCACCCACAGCACCATCTGATTGGTTACAAGCAGAGCTGATTGGCACGGGTAACAGCCAATCAGTAGTGGAAGCTGTGCACAGTGCTCACACACACGGCGGAGAGAAGAAAAAGTTTGGCCGAGTGGAGAAGCTCCGGAGCGCAGGTGTCGAAGGTAAGTTAAGGCAGCAGAGTCTCCTGGAATTGTAATAAACTTCCCAGTCCTCTACATCTCACAACTACTAGTAACGTTACTGTGAGTCCAATAACGTTATATAAACAGAGCGGCAGCTCTACTCGCTCGCAGTCCCTCCAGATGTGTCTGTTATGCTTTGGAAACAAGGTTGCTGATAATATCGATATGGAAATAGTCCGAGATAATAGTAAGAAATGTGCGTGTGTGTGAGAGAGAGGAAAATTCAGTTAGTTTTATTGCAGGGAAGCACGTTGAGGGGATGGCTAAAGAATAGTGTGTGTGTGTAGGCCACTGCAGAAACCGACAGTAAAGCACCGTCTGTCTGAGAGAAAACTGTAGGGCAATAAAGGCTGTTTAACTACCAAGATATTTTGCTGTACCTTTTCCTGTGTTGATTGAGATCCCAAGCAGCAGAAAGTGACATATTGTTAGATGAAGTGTGTCCTGAAGCTGTCTTTGATAGTTTCTTTGATAGTTTCTTGCAGAGAGAAGCAGGATGTTGCTGTTCAAGACTTAAGACATAATGTAACTGCATCATAAAGCCTACATGAACTGCATGGTGTTCAGGGATGAACAGTCTCTCCTATTGCAATTGTACTATTTTTTCAGCTATTGTAACATTAATCATTAGTAATGTAGCAGCCTAGTTTTGAATGACAGGGCCCCTGCTATCTCGTTAAAATATAACATTTACGTAATAACATCAACTACAAGCTTCCCAAATGCTGTAATAAATTAAGCATGATGAGTTGAGCATATGTCAGCATGTGGCCCCACTTTTAACTCTCTTTTTTCAAACCCTTATTGCAGATGGATAGACTTAAGTCTTCAGTGAAGTCAATTTATGAGAGCAAGAGAAGCCGTCTCACTGGAGAGCACGCTGAACAACTCTGCTTTTTGCACCACAATCTGGTGCTGCTCAGTTGGGACTACTAATTGATCTGAGAGTCACATTTCTGTGCAAATTTTATTTAACTTTGTTTTATTTACTTTATAAAACTTAAGGAAACTATTTATTTATTTATTTATTTAAATTTTCAGTTAACTTTATAAGAGATGCTGCTGACCCTGGGAACTTTTGGTTAGAATTTTAAAACAAAGATGTCTATTGTCTAAGATAAAAAAAAAAACCTTTAATGTGTTGCAAATCTGAAAAGCTGTTTAATAAACATATGCTTAAAGGCATTTAAACAAAGTTAAGTGTTGGAGTTTGTATTATCCAAAATTTTGACGCCAATATTTTCACTTTCACTGCAAATGAATATCGGCTCCAAATATCGGTTATTGGCCTCCTTGACTACTAATAATCGGTATTGGTCCTGAAAGAAACATATCAATCTATCTCTAATTATAATGCAATACAGTTTCACAGCACCGCAAGATTCAGTCTCTTCAGAGTTGAATCAACACCTCTCTGTTTCAAAGAAAATGTTTTAGCAAGATGGGTCAAATTAACTTGGATTTATACTGAAGCTGATGGCAATGAACACCTGACATGATTTTGTAGACATGAAAATAATAAGTTATAAGAGTTTCATTCCACCTTAAAGGAAGTATAAGAGGCCACTTGACACAATTATGAAGAGCACTAGAGTAACACTTGAAAAGAGCTTCCTCTGCTTCCTCCTATCAAAGACAGCCCCTGAATCCCATTGACTGTATTCTATGTGTTATGGGACTAAACAACCCTAAATAAACTGTGATGTGTGTGAATGAGAGAGAGACTTATGAACTTATGAAGTGTAGGCTGCTGGCCTGTGTGTGTGTGTAGCAGTTAAGCCATCATGAGGGTCACAGCATGTCTGTGACTAGCAGCTCCCCACAGGGCCCACAGAGACTTCCAGAACCAGCCACAAAGAGTAGGCAGTAAGGGGCCACATGGGGGCAGGCTGCAACCACAGGACCTGGCTTCATAGGGCCTGCATGGAGGAAACCAGCAGTACCCTCACAGGGGATGGGCTGAATACAACCAATGTTTTTTCATGCTCCATCTGTGACTGCACATCCTCTACATTAAACAAATGAATGTTTACTGGTTAAAAACTGTGTGTTTCAGGACACTAAACAGCTCTAAAGATTAAATCCAACCTACGTATAGCTGAGATGCAAATATAATTCCTTTTTAAGATCAAGGAACATAATTTGTGTGTTTGCATGGGTAAGTGTGTCATGAGTAGTAGAATAATTACAGAGACTGCAGCTCATTATTCCATCAATGAGCAGTAAGGTTCA
This sequence comes from Toxotes jaculatrix, assembly GCF_017976425.1. NCBI lineage: Eukaryota > Metazoa > Chordata > Actinopteri > Toxotidae > Toxotes > Toxotes jaculatrix. Next base: position 30,616,540 of record NC_054397.1, on the reverse strand, counting down.
TGTGTGTCATGTGAAGCCCTTAACCTGAACTGCTTTTACTGAGACAGATTCAACACAAGTGCCAAATGTCTCTGAAGCACTTCTTCCCTTAAGCTTTGAAGTTTTAGCAGCACAGAACACCAGCCATCAACAGGATCAATCTAAAAAGCACTGACACTGGCTTTTAAAGAGCAACATCATCTGAACTCTTATAAAATCGTATCAAAAATCGTATAAAATCACAGTCTAAGTGTCTGCTGGTATCACATGAACAGAAACCTGTAAAGTTAGCAACAACATCTGAGAGCTTTAAGTCCTCCTCATCTGGCACAGAGAAGAGTGTTGTTCTGCCAAAATGCTTTAAGAGTACCAGGACAGGATTAACAGGATAACAGCTTCAGGTACTTTCATTTCAACATCATTAAATATGCACCCACACACATAAGCACACACAAACCACATAAAGTAGCTGTAATAACGCTGGATGTTTGTGACTGTATCTATTGCCAAGAATCCTGGGATTGATGAGGTTTTGAGACCCTGACACACCTGCAACCCTTTACACACCAACGTCTCTCCTTGTCAACACACACATAAGCACACAAGGAAGTAAGTGAAAACACTAAAACCCACATATGCCACCAACAAACAACCTCTCATGCATCCTTACCAGTGCTGTTCAGCCTACTGAGTCTTGCTGAGCCACTTCTTTGCAAGGGATATTGGGACGCCTGCTTCGTCACACCCTGAATGGCCGAGGGAGCTGTCCGCACTGCTGTTTGACTGGGAGCTGTGGTCTTGGCTGTGTTGTGATTAGTGGCTGTTGGGGCCTTCAGACCTGTACATAGGGTGCAGAAGAAGTGAAAGTCAATCTCAACATCTCCAGCTGGCTTTTTCTCACTTGGTGGCCAAATGTTGATGGATCACATGTATTAATCAGTCTCTGGCCCAGACAGGATACACTTCCAAAACAGCTGTCTGCGTCTTTCCTCCAGTGCAAAGGAAAAGTACCCAAGTTGTGTGTGTTATAAAACCACAATACAATACCCAGCCCCTATTGTCCCTGTAATTGTGGAATTGTATCAAGAGAACCATTCACACCAAATTCGTCCTAAGAATTGCTTAGTTGCAGCAGTTCTGTAGGAAGAATGGTCCAAAATCCCTCCTGAACATTGTGTGGGTCTGATCTGCAGCTGACGCAAGCTCTTTTTTGAGGTTATTGCTGTGAAAGGAGGTTCTACCGGTTATTAAATCCAAGGGTTCACTTACTTTTTCCACCAGGATGTAGAATGGGTAAGTTCAAGAAAGACACAAAAGATTATAATTGTTTTGGTGTTATTAGCTTAAGAACGTTGTGTTTGACTGTGCTTTAGATAGAGATCAGATCACATTTTATGACTAATTAATGCCAAAAATCAGCTCATTCCAAATGGTTCAAATACTTTTTGTCACTGTAGGTGGAGAGGAACTAAGAGTCATTCACACCTTTAATACATGTATACATCTCACTCTTTTTCTCATATACACACACTGAAATAAGGAACAACTGTTTACAATAGTACAATAGTACCAGCCTTGATTCACTATCTTATAATGAGAAAATGAGATGAAGCAATAATGTTAATTGCAGAATTTAAAAAAATATAAACCCCCCCAAAATATTCTGCACAGTACATTGATATTTTCTGTCAATCTTCACTACATGCGTTACAAATTTAAAGAAAAGTGTTTGTTCGAGGATGTCATCTTCCAACAAAAAGAGATCTCTTTTTTCTGGGGTTTTGTGGGTTTTGAATTCTAGGCATTTACAAAAAACTGCAATCTTGTGACGTCAACAAACCTGCCCAGGATGGTGGGAGGTAAATTCTGCTGAGAGGTTCATGTGGAAACCAAGAACATCATTTTAGCCTGTGGTCCTTTTTTAACTTACGTTTTATTACTTTGACTCACACTGAGCCCCATAATGAACATGAAACACTTTCCATTACCCAATCTGGATACCAAACCATTTAAGAAACACTATGACAGAAATTTCTACCCTGCAATCAAAACCATCTGATTATCACTGAACATATACAGTACAAAGGACAGTTAGTTGGTCATCACTGCTGATGACTGATGATCAGGACGACCTACGTTTGCCTTTGAATGTGTCAACAAAGGATCCAAAAGTGTAAAATAAAATAATAAGCACTGGAACCAGCCCCTTCATGCATATACATATCATCTGAATCTTATTACTAATGGAAAACAGCAAATAAATTTGTAAACTAACAGTTTACATCTATAAATTTCTCTGGCAAATTCAGGTTACACATGTACTCACCTGTAGCAGTGGTCCTGGCATGCAGAGGCAGAGCTCTGGTCCTCATGACAGGAGGCTTTGGAGCAGGAGTGACACTGCCAGCACTGGTAACTGGATCACTGGGAGTACTGATGCTGGTGGTAGCTGTGGTGCTTAAGCCCAAGGACTTTGCCATACTCTGGCTATCCATGGGACATGTGCTTTTGCTTGGACGCTCATCTGGCTTGGGCCCTGTTAGTGCTGGAGTTACAGCAGGTGCTGGAGAAGCTGAAGGAAAGAAGATATAAATGATTAAAATACTAAGAACGTGCTGTGTAGTTGGAGGAGCACAACTTTTGAGTGGTTATTTAAAGTGTCACTTTTTTATGTTAATGTTGTGAATCATATTAATAAATATAGCCGCAAGTGGCAGTTTGCAGGTTCAGATGTGCCCCTTTACCTCCACAGAGGAAGAGTGGATATTGCTGTGCACAAACATAAAGTGTCTCTCTGACAGAGGTGTAGCAAGTGTTTCAGAAGTGTGGGGGATGGATACCAATAAAGTTTGCTTCACATATGTTTTCATATGTTTTGACCAAACAATAAAAACGATGAATACAATGACAGAAGGGTATACAATACTCTTTTAAAAGAGTGATACTAGAAACGTACAAAAACACACTCAGTATGAAATTAAAAAATCACATCTACACACATCTACAAAAAGGAAATAAAAAAATTGACTTTACAAAAGTTGGAACAAACATGACTAATAAAATAAAAATTGTATCTGTGAAAATGAATGCCTAATTGAACAATTTTCTCAATTATTTCAAATAGATATTAAACACAGCTTGTTGATATGATAATTAAATAATGTCTTATATTTTATTATCAATATTGACAACTTATTTAAAAGCCTCGAAAGCATAAACACCCATTCACAGTACCAGGAAAAAGGTGCCGGTGCCGGTGTGAACTATGAACTTAGCTAGTTCCCGCCTCCTCCTCAGGACGAGCCGATCGATAAATCTAACAGCAAGAGAGGCGGGACCTAAGGCAGAACAACCAATCATCAGCCGGTCACACTCAAAGGCGGTGTATGAAGCCGTTTGAAGCAAGAACAGGAGAGGGAGGGGAGAGGAGGCAGCCGCAGTGAGCGTGAGCACACAGCGGCCGGAGAAACGGAGTGAAAGTTGTGAGGCGTTTATGCAAAACTGCAGAAAAAAAACTGTGGGTGTTGAACCCTCTTGCTGGAAAAGGTGTGGGTGTTAAAACACCCACATCCCCCACGGGTGCGACGCCCCTGCTCTCTGACACACACTGGTAAGCAGTGGTGATGACAGTGTATAACAAAGTGAGAGGGGTACTGACCATATACTTTAGTTAAACAGCCTCCTAGTACAGGACCCTCCATGAATGTCGGTACACCCTTAGCAGTGTATTGTATATGGTGTATATAAGTGTGTATCTATGATTGAAAAGGACATCAACACTGGAAAAGAGAGGGAAGTCAGTAGCGGAAGGGAAACCAGACCAAAATAAAACACCTATGATGATCTTGCCTTTGCTTGTCGCTCCATTGTTCTCACTGCTTCCCAGTGATGAAGAACTTGGGCTTGTAGTTAATCCCTTAACAGGAAGTTTTGATGCCACGGGTGCAGCAGGTCGCCCAGTTGACCCCACAGCTGGCTGTTGATTGGCTGTTGGTTTGCAGGTGGAGGTTGCCTGGGCAGTCAAGGTAGATGCTCGCTCTGAGTTGGTGCGAAGTTTGGTAATACCTGTGAGAGAGAGAAAATACAAAAGGCCATGAATTTGCTTCATTCATCATTACGCACAAAATACAGATATTTACTTTCGGAATGACAGTTGGTCTAAAACAGTCTGATGAAATTTGGTACTAATTGGGAAAATAACGTCAGCTGCAAGATCAATACACTGTCCAGCTATAAAGTCATCCCCTATATTTCACTAAAATGTTAAATGACTCAAAATTGTTCCATCTCACAATAATTATATTGTTTTTATGTTGGAGAGTATGGTATTAATTATACCACATGTAAAATCAAAAATAAGCAGGTCAGACAGATGACACTGAAAACAAAAACCCCACAGAACAACTTCAGTACAATGAAAATGAGTACGCTTGTGACCACTGCAACAATAGTCAGTCACCAGGGTTGTACTCAGTTTTGTTGTATACTGTAAATGCTAATTTTAGTACAGTTGAACCTTTGATAGTGTATGATATACTCTTTTACGTTAGGATTCTTCAGCTCATATAAGCTGTTTTATGAGCTCCCCCCAAACCTGTCTCTGTTTGATCAAAGAACATACAAGAAACTAAACTGAGCTGTAGATGCAACAGATATACTGGTCAAGTTTAATGTCAAACTTGCTAATATTTATTGCAGAATGATTTTATATCTTCTCCATCATAAAAACTCTACACCTTGGTTCAAACTGAAGATGAAGAATCAGCGTAATTCATATAGATATAGATACTGTTGACAGAGAGAAGCACTTGTTCAGCTTGATCAGCATCAGCATTCATCAATCCATCCATTCATGCCACAATCAACATGGTGCTTTCTTAAAATTCAAAGATTCTTCTGACAAAAAAGTGCTTAACTGTTTTCAGATTATACCAACGTAACAGACAGATCAACTGCAACATTATGATTCTATAAAAATAAAAATCCAAGTGTAGCAAACAGCCTACCCCTAACTGCACAAATCAAAACTCAAGAGCAGAGCCCTGATCGCAAAATCATGGAGGTAGTCTGGGATTATATACGGAAACAGAAACAATAGAGACAGCCTGAGGAGCGTGTTTAAAAGTGTAAACACCAGAAAAGCGGCTGGACCAGTAGGGATTAGCGGCCGTCTCCTCAAAACCTGTGCTGATCAGCTGGCGCCTGATCCCCACCTGCTTTAAAAAGTCCATAATTGTCCCTGTCCCAAAGAAACCACAACGACGATGTCATAGCCCTCCTTCTCAACAGCACCCTCACCCACTAGGACACTGGTAAGGGGAACTATGTGAGAGTGCTGTTTGTTGATTACAGCTCAGCATTTAATACCATAGTCCCCTCTAGACTGCTCTTTAAGCTGTATGACCTGGCCCTGGACTTCTCCCTGTGCAGGTGGGTCTACAACTTCCTGACCAGCAGAACACAAGTGGTTCGTGGTACATTTGCACAATTGGGAGCATCTTGTGTGGGAGTATCACCACCTGGATGGGAAACTGCACAAAGCAGGACTTCTTAGCCCTTAAAAGGGTGGTCCATTCAGCGGAGCAGACCATCAGAACAGCCCTCTCCAACCTGCAGGACATTTACACACAACGTTGCAGGTTAAGGGCTGTGAGGATCCTCAAACACCCGGATATTCTCGCTTTATCTTATTTTTATGAGATTTTCTATGTTTCCAAATATATATATTTTTTTATTCTTATTCTGTGTGCTGACAGACATTCTGTGTTTATTTTTCTCACTAATGGTTCAGGTACAAAAACACATTTCACTGTACATTGTACTATGTATAATTGTGCATGTGACAAATAAAGCTTATCTATTCATGGCATTACTTTTGGTGCTTAAAACATAGTACTGTAGATAAAATGTTTAAGAAACAAGCAAAAAGCTGTCACTCAAAATCTTCAAAAATGACTCAGTGGCTCTTTCATTTGTATACAGTGGATAAGTAAGAGGCTACCACAATTTGCTCAACAACAAGTTATGGAGTTATGGAACTGTGAAATACATCTCAAACTTTTTTGTGGACTGAATCACACATTCTTTCCTAAAACTAAAGCACAATGAATTGTCCTGAAAGCTGTGACATCCTCTTCTTCACAGCAAACCAGGGACATGAGATACTTAGGAAGTGAGAGAGAGAGAGAGAGAGAGTGTGTGTGTGTGTGTGTGTGTGTGGGTGCGCATCATTCAGTCTTTGTTGAGTTACAGACCTCATGGAGTGAGGCCATTTTGGCTGGTCCTCACTTTCTGACAAACTTTCAAAGGGCTGTTTGAGGGTTAAGACCTGGTTTTAGGGTTCAGGTTAGAATCAGGTTTAGGTTAGAGTTAAGTATTTAGTTGTGCTGGTTAAGGTTAGGTTAAGGAGCTCGGGAATGAATGAACGAGTGAATGTCCTCAGAAAGACAGAAGGGGAAGAGGAACAAACTGCCTGTGCCTGTGCTGGTTTTTAAATTACATTAAGGATATGCATCTGATTCTCCTGCTGAGCTGAGTTGTCATAACCCTCATTATGACCACAGAATAAATTAAATTAAACATGATGGCAAACAATTATGGAATGTGTGAGTTCCGTGGGCATGCAATGACACAATGATATTCATCTGGTGGACAATGATAGATTCAGTTGGTTCCCATTTTCTTTGTTTGTGTGATTTAAACTGTGGCAATCAATGTCATATTTATAGTAGATGTGCATTATGATGTGTTATGTTATTGCAACTGTGTGATGAGTAATGTCAGTGTGTATGGTTGTATTGTCTGCTGCTATGCAAAATCTGATAGAGATACCACTAAACAAACAAACAAACAAACAAACAAACAAACAAACAAACAAACAAACAAACAAACAAACAAACAAACAAACAAACAAACAAACAACCTTTCTATCTGAAACGTGATTGTACAGGCATCTTGTCCACTATTAGACATGAAGAATCTCCAAGCCAATTCTTTAAGCTGATTTAAGGGACCTTTAAAATAGACAGTCTAATGAACATATTCTTATGTTCTTTTTAAATTTGAGGGGAGACTCACTCTCTTCCAGAAACATTTTTTTTCCTAAATTAGAAAGTTATAAAGAGAGGGAATAAAATGTACATTTGTTTACCACAATCACATCACCTCACGTCAAGAGACACACACATACATGGATTCAATTTCCAAAGAAATCAGTGTTAGGTAAGAGCTGGCTCACTACAGATCTGCCTCATGCTCACTGTTGATACACAAAAATACACATGTTTACACAATTATCTGACTACGCCAAGCTGGATATTTAAGTGAATACAAAATGCCTTTTGTAATTCCTGGCTAACCAAACTTCTAAACATAAACACAAAACCAAACTAACATCTGAGTCTAATCCAGGAGGAGCTGAACAACATTTCTAAAGCCAGACACTAACAAATTCACATCTTCTCTTCCACAACAACATTTGCCTATTGTTGGCAAAAAACAGAAAGGTTTGTAAATGCTTTTCAACAAACAACTCTCAAATTTCCACTTAATTATCTCCTGCTTTTATCTGTATGACTCTAGCAAACTAGTGTAACTGACAAAAGAAAAACATTGGATAACTACATGTTTCCTGTGATGCTTTACCTTAGTTTTAGGCATCACAGTTGACTTGCATAGTGTTCCAAACACCTAGAGAAGCTTGGGATACCACCCTTCTATATTAATTTATCACATAATTGTTCAAGGATGTCTACCATATAAGTAGACATCCTTGTGTACTATTAAAGGTATACCACTTGGTTCTGGGGAAGATGGTGATAGGGCTGTCTGTACAGTGTCTTGGACTGCTCTCCATGGTGGTTAACTAGTGACAAGCTCTTCCTCAGGAGATTCAGTTCTACTGATCTTTGGGTGTAAGTTGTAGCTCTCTTAGAGGAACCCCTCCACGACTTCCTAAAGGTTGATCAGTCTCCCAGATCTTGCTTCATTTTGGTAAACCTGTATGGGCCTTTTATGAACTGAGTTTGCTTGGCCTCCTTCTCCTTCCTCAGAATGGATCCGATGGGGCCATTCCTCCCCTCCGTGGTTCTGAGTCCTTGTCTCCCCATGCACAGGGTCCCAATGATGTTGAACTTCAGCATGCATTCTGCCTGTGCCACTGATGTGCCATCTGCCCACTTGTATCCTAACCTTGTGGTGACGCTTGCTTCCCTGACCTTCTCATCGCTGGACTTTCTGTACATCATCTGAACCCTGCACCTTGAGCGCTTTCATCACTGACAATAGGGGTAGCTGTAACTGTCCAGATTTGATTTATAGTCCCACTGACAAGAATCTTGGTGGAATTCTGAGTCACCTGCAAAGATGTCTGTTCACTTACATCTCAACTCCATCCACTCATGTCCTAGGTATTTCATAGCATGGCAGCAACAAACAGATGTCTTTCAGATGTCTTTCTCAGGCCTGAGTAGCACAAGTTCAGTATGATCAAGTTGAGTGCCTAAATTCTGTTACATCACCAGGAGCATACACTACTGTAACAAACACTATATCACACATACAGACTATAGGCTACACTGTCAGGATGTGACTGACATGATACCCTCTCCATTTCACCACTCAAAACTAATCATTTTGCATCAAAACATGCACAAAGTGACAGATAGTAAACAAACACTGGAACTCCATTGAGCAAAAAAAACAGTGAGAGGAAAAACAAAAAGTAGATGATAGAGAAAAAGGAAAAACATTGTGAAAGCAAAGAAAAAAATGCAACCCATGTGTTCTTAAACCTCCTCTGAAGACAAACAGGGAAGTGCAGGGTAAAATTAGTTTGCACACACACAGGCAAGCACACATGCTCTAGGAGTCTCCAGTTGTACCTTGTGAAGTACTGTAGTCTGAATGTTGACAGAGATCAGTGACAAAGACACAAAGAAATATTCTGTTCTTATGTAATACTACAGCTGACAAACACTTTAACATGAAGAAAATCTAATTCACCAGCTGCACACACGTGCACACACACAGTGTCGGTAAATGCATGTCTATCAACAATTTGCTCACTGTATGTGACAAAGTGCTAGTGCCTGCAAAACAGTGTATATGAGCGAGAGTGTGTGTGTGCATGTGAGTGGTGTAGTGGTATGTGGAAGGCATTTTAACTCGCAGTTCTGCAGTGTCGGCCTGCTCATTTCCTGAGTCTGCTGCACAGACCAAAAAAAGAATTTTTCTTCTATCACACACTGACACATGAGTCTATATGTCTGAGAGAAGCTAAGAAGTGTTTTGTGGAGCAGAGCAGACATACAGTCCATGCAGCGTGTTTACATTTCAGGTTTCATTAAGTAAATGGGTCTGTACTGAAATAGCTTGTGTTCGTCTCTACATACAGACAGAATCCATGCTAACTCACCCTGGCTCTGACTTTGGGTCTGCCTCACTCTTGTTGGAGATCCACCCCCAGCGCTCTGTCCAACTTCTCCTAACATGAAGTCATCAATCTGGGCTTTCCTGGGGTCATGGCTCCCCTGTCCTGGAGGTCCAGCCCCTGAGCCTGAAGGTGGAGCTGGTCCAGAGGCTTTATCCACTCTGGTGCCTCTCCCCTGCTGCCTGGCATTAGGCCCCAACTTGGAGGAGACTTTCTGTAGAAAGAGCTGACGTTTAGTGACACTGTCCCAGCCAAGGGGCCCCAGCTCGGAGCTGCACACCGAGACCATGGTGTTGGCCATTCCCCACTCTGAGCCAGAAATGTGGATTGAGGGGAGCGAGGCAGACAGCGAAGGAGCAGAGGGGAGGAGTGAGCAAGAGAGTGTGTGTTAAGACAGAGGGGGAGGAAAAAAAGCAAGAAAGAAGGAAGGAGAGGGAGGAGGGAAAATTGGGAGTGTGCTGCAGCCAACAGAGTGGTAAAAAAGTTGCTATTGTGTTCTACATTCCCCTTGAGAATCTCTGCTCTGACCAAAGCAAATTTTTTTCTCTCTCCCCCCACCCATAAACCAGCACACATGGACTGAGTTTGTGGATGAGGGTTTGACATCTGTCTCAGTCTTTTCAGAGGAAAGACACAACTCATAGAAACTATTCTAGTGAGGTAAGAGACTTGGGAAAGTGGAGAAAAGAGTTAGAGAATGTTCACAAATCTATTCTTATGTAAACTTAAGTCTAAACATTTTCAGATAAAATCCCTGATGTGCTTTCATTCAAAAACAATTTTAGAGCAGCAAAAGAGAGAAAATGAAACACTTCAGAATCTTCTTATATCTTATGACCTACTCAACTTTTCAACTGAGCAAAGAAGCTGAGCCCATGGATCACTGTAGCATACCACTATACACAGAATCACATGTTGACATGCTAGCTGGCAGTTCAACTGGGCTGAACTGAAGCTCTGTTTGGTAATATGAGATTATACAGAATCAGTGGTGAAAATAAAGGCACATGTGCAACATAATATCTATGAATAGAGATAAAGTAGATTAAGTTAAAGTAGGTCTTCAGAAAATATAATCTAATCATCCAGACAATTTAACATATGCCACATGTGCCTCTATTAATGGGAATATTATCAAATCATCAATGAAGGAATACATGCTGTGCATGATCAGAGAGCACAACTAACTGAGGCTGAGGACAGGAAATTATGGGTTGTTCATTTTAATTGCTTGAAACTATGGCCTTGTTTGACCTTGACCACAATTTTGAAAGGGGTCGAGTAGGTATGAAAATCAGCCCAGGACTTTTGGCTCAGAATGGCCCACCAAAACCCAGTGGACACACAACACCACATAAGGATCATGTCACACTTAACAAGACCCATGTAGTAAACAAGTTGAATTACCTATGATGACATAGAGAGCAATGCATAACACATTTTATTACTGTAAAGTAAAAAAATTCCATCAGAAACACCTGTTTTATATTGCAGTCCAACACCAATGGCTCCAAAGGAAAAGTCCCCAGTTCTCCCGTTTGACTTTTAAGTAGGCTGATGCATGTGCTATAGAGGTTATTGTATGTGTGTATAGCATAGTTGGCCTGTTTTTACACCGTGGGCAGAGACAACCCCCGAGGCTACCAATGAGAGAAAATGCTGGGGCAGGTTTTAAGCCTGGCTCACTGCATCTTTAAAAACACATACCAGAGACAGCATACACATACCACTCCCTCATTTAAAACACAGTATATGTTTTAAACAATGTGAGACATCTCTTGTGCATGTAAAAGATACACTACAACAACACAACATAGGGCATCAGATAACTAAAGCTCACTGCCTTTTGACAAACATTATTAGTGTCTATTATCTAGTTAATTTTCCTGTCTTGAATTCTACTGAGCATAATAGCATTCCCTACCTCCACCTGTTATTATCAGTGTTAAACTCCAGTAAACCCTGCTTGAGCACATACCATGACTTCCATTTTCCACGTAGCCACCAATGCAGAATTTTAAATTCAAACTAAAAAAGGTTTGTTACAACCTAAGCTGAGTGTGTTACTCTACAGTATATCCACAAAGGCAAAGTTATCTTTTCTACAACCTAAAAGACCCAATAAACCCAAGGACAAAATGAGTTGCAGTAGATGGAACACAACACACAGTAGTGCACCAACACACATCTATTTCAAAATAGCTATGTTGCATAACTTGCAAGGCAGAGCTGTTTCTGGGTACTCGTTGGCATTTGAAATCAAAATTACATTTTTATACGTCATCTGTGACTGAACACACGAGCCTGAGGCAGAGAAGTCCAGTTTAAATACATCTGACCATGTTAATAGTTCTCACCCTGCTATGACCCCTGGGTTTCTCCACTGTCATCAAGGCTTCTCCAGTATCCTCCCTTGGGTCCTCGACAAATTCTTCACCAGCATCTTCTCTTGGATGTGTTGTCTCTGTATTTGCAGCTGTTCCATGTTTTTCAAGCACTTCCTGGACAGCCTTCCTGGGAGTGTCCAGGGATCTTTCCTCAACAACTTTGGACCCCAGAGAGCTGGTTGAGGTATTCAGTGTTCGACTGACAGCCATACTCGTCTTCTCTTGCTGAACAGAGTCATTGGCTGCTGTCTCATGGTGGGTTTTGAAGTTACTGCTCTTTCCTCTGAAGGGTTTCAGCACCACAGCCACTTCAGCTGGATCTGCAGATGACCTCTGACTTTTATGCCCATCCCCAGTCTGCATTTCCTCCTTCCTAGAAACAGCTTTCTTTCCGTTAGCTTGAGCAGATTTGTTCTGCTGAGTAGAAGAGAAAAATCAAATGTTAGACAGAGGACATCTGTGCAATACTTAACATATATCAGCTTTTCAGTAACACTACATTACCTGACTGGGTGTTTTAGGTGGGGCTGAGGTGGACCTTGATCCAACTTTAGCCTTGACATTTTTTTGGTCCAGTTTGGAAACTCTCTTTGCCTCCACACTGCACAGTTTGATGCCTGTGGAGGCAATCGCCTTGGGAGTAGTTGAAGTAACAGTGGTTGGTTTGGTTTTTGCTGCTCTGGCAGGCTGACTGGTGTTAGGCTGGGTAGATTTGGAGCCCAACAGACATTTTTCAGTGTCCTCAGGAGGAGGAGATGTGACTTCCTTAGAATCTTGTGCTGGATTGGTAGAGGAAGGATAAGATGATGATATCTGTATGTTTTCATGAAGGTCCTCAGGAACAGGAGGTTCTGTCCGGCTTCCAATAGGTAGATCCAGAGAACAGGCAACCTCTGGCCCTTTTAGCACCAGCTCTGGCCTCTCATCATCAGCTACATTCATGTCCACAGTTCGCTCTGTCTGAAGCTCAGTCATCACAGCAGAGTCACCTGGGATCATCAGGCCAATGTTGGATTGACTTGTTGAGCTTGTGAGGGTCATGCTACCTCTCCGTACACCCAAGTCAGAACTCACAGACAGAAACAAAGCCTCCTCTTCATCATCATCAGCAGGGATTTCTGTTGTGTCTGAATCTGGACTTGAGGAGCCATTCTTTCTTCCACTTCCACTGCAGAGGTCATCATTATTGCCACAGCTACAGCTGTTTGTTGTTAGTGAAAGGGCCAGAGTCAGGTTGTCATTATCGTTCCAGGTGTCTTGGCAGTATTCTCCACTGTTGGCATCCAGATAAACAGACACAGAATTATCATTGGATTCTGACTGCTCCATTACTGTTTGTATCTTTCCCACTGAGACATCATCATTGTTATCTGATTTGCTTTGGTCCTCCTTTGACACCCATTTTGAAATTACAACATCTGTCATCAAGGTGACTTCAAACATGTCATAGTCCAATGGGCTGTCTGTTTGGCCCGCATTGAGGGTGCTCAGACTCTGCAGAGACTTGGGAGACAACTCTCCCAGACAGGAAGAGGAAGAGGAGGAGGAAGACGAAGAGGAAGAGGAAACTGAGAAAGCGTTCGCGTTGTGGTCTCCTGATCTGTGAAGAGGTAACCTCATGCTGGATCCACCTTTACTCCTGACAAGGAAGCTCTCACCGGGCTCAGAAACACTCATCTCAACAAGGAAGGCAGAGGGGCAACTGGTTGTGATAGAACAATGAACAGTGCTCTTTACAGCTTTATATTACATACTCTCTTTCTTGACATCTGAAAGATTGTCCAGTTCATTCTCCATAGCACTCTGGATTTCTGCATTTGTGTTTTGATACTATCTAGTATGTCATACAGTTACAGTCCTTCCTCTTATACATTTTGAACATTGCATAAATATGCTGCATTATTTCCAAAAGAGCTGTAAGTCATCTTGTCCTTGTCAAGTGCAGAATTGTAATGTAGTATAAAGCGCCCAGAGACTGAAGATTCCACATTTTCAAAACTCTGCTGTCAAAAAATCTGAAAAACAGAAAGAAGAAAGGGAATTACATGTTTAAACTAGCATAACTGTAACTATCAACACATAATGTCATTCTTCTGTACAAAGATGATTAATAGTCAAACTAAACACGTGGCTGAAAACTTGAAAAAATATCACACTTCACAGTGGCTCCACCTTTTTGTACATATATGATGTTATTATGTTTAACATTATTTTACTACTGATGTGTTATGTACATATTACTTTTCCCCCTGCTGGCGGTTCAGGAAAAGTAATATGTACATAATCTGTTTTCTGCTGAAACAACCTAGTGTCTGCACACTGACGATAAAAGACTTAAGAAATGCTGCCCTCTGCAGGTGAAAATCAAGAACTTTTATTTTAGTGCATTACTGACAACAACAGCGATAACTGTAACAGTCTCTTTGAGGTGTTTCCAATGAACAGCCTTAGAGATCTCTTGTGAAATGAGAGTGAAGTCCACTCACAGCAATTCAAACTTTTTTTAGGAAGTGATGAACTTAAGTCTGATTGACCATTTGAAGTAATACGATAAACTGATAAACTCCATCAGGCTCCAAAGTCTGTCATTTATTTTGTGTCAGTTAACCAGCTACATTAAATGTCAACTGGTTACATCATCAGTTTAAGTCTTGATGCTCTGATTTCCATTTTTGGGAGACAGTAGTGAGACACCTGCTGTATGCATGTGTATGTGTATGTGTATGTGTATGTGTGTTTATGTGGGTCAGGGACAAAAAGAAAAGAAAGGAGCAGCTATATAAAGGCGATCAGATCCAGGACACTGTTCCATCTCCATTATCCAGTAATGACAAAAGGGCCCCTGGGCAAGAGCTGACTGTCTTCCAGGTAGGCACACAGAAAAGAGGCACACAGTTATAAGCCTTCAACTTCTCCGGAAACCATTACCTCCCTGAAATGGGTTATCTGAATCTGTTCTTTAGAGGGCCAGAATTACAATCACAGATAACATCAAGCATTCATAATAATTTCAGTTAGCTTCTTGCTCACTGTAGAAGTTTGTTATCACTGTACCTTTCTGTGTGCATTTTTCAGAATTTACAAGGGCAAAAATCACATAGAAGCAGGGACAAAAAAGGCAGTCCCAGTTTGAGGAATACAGAAATTCTTTTGCTGTATAAAATAATATGTGATTCCAGACACCACATGAAAAGTAAGTTTAGCATTAACATTCATAGCCTTCTAGAATAATCTCTACAGCCTAGCTCTGCACTAACTTGTAAGTTATGAGGTAAGGTACCCAACCTTACCTCATAAATTATGAGTTAGTGCAGAGAGACAGCTGCACTCAGGGGCAATATCAAACAGTCCTCCACCTCGGTTCCACTGTTAGGTTTGGTTTACAGAAGTGATTACTGTGTTTGCAAATGCAGCACATTAATGTGGAGCAAAATGAGCAGTCCATTGCTCATGGATAAGATAATGATGCTGGTCAGTATGTAGGTACTATGTAAGCAGAGACCATCTGTAAGATAAAACTGTTGACTGACAATTCACCTGGTGCTTATCAGATGATATTCTGAGGTAAAGATGATCTGGGCAGCTTCACTTAATTAAATATACATTAACATTGTCACTCTAGTTGGTTGGATCACAGTCAGCCTGTTGCTGCTGCTGCAGTCAGCTTAATTTCCCCTCCGCCTGCGGACAAACAACATTATCAAAAATGCAGTAGATTCAACAGAAATGCTGGCCAAATCGGCATGTCCTTCAGACTTCTGATTGGGCTACACATCATTAGGCAAAAATGTCTTTACTAGATGTCTATCTGATGGTGCTGTAGCAAAATTTAAGAAGGTGATTCCATCAGCACTTAACTCATTGCCATATCTCAATACAACAGAGGACTCCTGTACTAACTATAGACCCTGCCAAACCGACCATCTTGTTGACAGTGCTGCCGGCACAAAGCGAAAGACACTTGACTCTATTGGCCTTCTAAAAAAAAAGAATAAAATAAAAGAGCTCCATGGTCTAACTCTACCTCAAAGCAAACTGCAAGACCTTGAAAGGATATGGCGTTCCACAAAACTGCAAGAATCCCACTTAGCCTGAAGCCAAAATTCATCACCTCCTTCCCTCAACCAGCACCAATATATTTTCAAACACAGGAGCCTTAGAAACGATAAATCCTGATGTATATTTATAGTTTTTCTCTCATCAACCTTCACCAACTAACTTCAATAATCTCTTCATCTGAACCATCAACGTGTCTCTTAGACCCGATCCCAACAAGGCTGCTTAAGGAAACTTTACCCTTAGTTAGAATTGATCAGTCTGTCTTTATTACCAGGCTATGCACCACTGATTTTCTTAAGTAGCTGTAATTAAACCTCTTCTTAAAAAGTTTATTCTTGATCCAGGTGTTTTAGCCAACTACAGACCTAAATCTAATCCTCCATTTTCTCTCTAAGATCCTTGAGAAAACAGCTGCCTATCAGCAGTGTAACTCTCCATGAAACAACAATTTATTTGATTTTCAGTCAGGGTTTAGAGTGAATCATAGCACAGAGACAACACTGCTGAAAGTTACAGATGACCTAGTAACTGTATCAGACAAAGGACTTGTCTCTGTCCTTGTTAGATCTCATGGGTGCTGCATTTGATGCTACTGACCATCACACCAGTCCACACATTAACAATGAGTCCTCCATGTATGCAAAAGTTAGAAATGGAGTTCTACAAGGTTTTATGCTTGGACTGATTCTATTTGCCTTATAGAATCTTCCCTTAGGCAACATTATTAGGAAATACTCCATAAATTTACATTGTTATGAAGATGATACTCAACTAACAAAGATACTGACAAAAACTGACACGTCCTCCTCTTTCAATCTGCCTAAAGTTATAGAATCGCCACCTGCCGATACCATATTACTTAATGATACTGAAGCCCTGAATTGGATACAGATTCTAATGTAGCTTTGTTTCTGCTCTTTTGTCTAGTTCGCTGTTTTTCAAAGTCTCATTTAGGACAACTTTCTCAAGGGGAGACAGTCACAAGGCCTATATCAAGGTTCCTGTAGTATTCTGATATTTACTTTTTTTTTATAGTCACATCGCAATCATTGGAGACCAAGCAAAGTTTTTTGTCCTGCTATCCTAGACTATCACTCCTTTTCTGATAGTCCGATCGTTGTTTTAACCTCCACTTCAAGTTAGTAATGAGTGCGTGAGTGTACATCAAGGTAATAATCAACTTGAGAGTTGCCTGTGCTAGCCACAGCTCACTGCATTAGAGGCTATTTGTTTTGACTAACAGTCACCTCCATTGTTTTCAGCTGATCATTTAGATTTAGATTCAGGTCCAGAGCTCCGCAATCATGCATCCTGCTAACTATGTGAGTGAAAATACAACACATACAAAACATTAAAAAAACTAACGAAAAAAAACCTAACAAAAAACAAAACACAAACAAACAAACCCCCCCCCCCCCCCCCCCCCCCCCCCCCCCCAACAATATACAAGACAGTGAATGATTTAATCAATGCTTAGGTTCCTCACACAGTAGCCATGCTAATTGTAAGTCATTCTCTAAATGAACTGTCACAAGTAGGACTTCTTTAGTTTTCTGTGGCATTATTTGGGCATTTTCTTCAAAGGCATTTTTCTTCCTGGAGACTGAGAAACCTTAAAATTTTAGTCCATTCTGTACAGCACTCCACCGTTTTCATGTTTGGTGGCATATATCAGACACTGGCTTATCATGTAAATTATAGTCCAAATAGCAACAGTGGCATGTAACTTCACATTTACTCAATTAGTCTGCTTAGGGACAGTTATGAGGTACTTGTATTTTACTTGTATATTCATTGTATTTTACAGTGTTTTCATTTTATTTCACTCCTACTTAAATACTGTGCTTTTCACCCCACTGCATTTATTTGTCAAACATAGTTACTAGTCTATAGTTTTTGGTCCATAGTCTATCGTTTTTGGTCCATTGTTTACCTCAGAAATTAAGATTTACATAAAAAACGGATAAGGTTATGTAATACAACACAATATTAAAAATGAAACCAGCTGTTCCCATTGTCCTTGGTTTGCGAGGCCAAAAATTTATTTATAATTTACACTTATAAATTTATAATTTATAAGTGTATGAGCAGAACTCTGAACTTTTTACCCCATCAATCATCTCATAACACCTCATGTTTATTTTATAACTCTTTAGGGGGGCCAGAACCTTAGGTTGGGAACCACTGGACTGAAGTACCTAACATTATATAAAGTTGTTAAGCTAGCTCCGCCCCAGTCAGCTACAACAGTAAAATGCTACATGTGCATTCATGTATCAGTACTAGTAGTCGAATGATGTGATATATACTAGACACAAGGGTATTTTTTTAATCTACTTTAAGTACAATTTGCTGATAATACTTAATCAGCACATCATTGTGTGAGCAGTGGTTTCATTTTTAGTCATTTTATTTATCAATCTGAAATTGAGGTAATGATAAGCTCTTGCTACAATTCTTCATGCAGTCATTTTAACATTTCAAATGCCTGTGCAGACACAACCAAAACTCTGAGAGGTCCATAATCTGTAGCTTGGCATTTTTAAACAGCAGCGTTGAAAACATCAGAGTACGTAAACAGCAATTGTTCATGTGTGAATATATAGTATGCGAACACACACACTGAGTAGGAAGAGGTGACCCAGTATGAAAATGTATTATAAATGCTGAAAAACTGGGCAGACTTTTTTCTTCCAAATTCATACAATAATCTGCTGCAAATTAATATGTCAAGGAACACATACTACATATTCACACATGCACATGAATGTATGTAAACTGCAAGTAGGACTTCCACCCAAGTTCTCAGTTAAGACAGAATAGAACTAAAAAAAGATAAAACATTTTAACTAGAATAACTAGTATACTAAGGGCTGTCTGTCTTTGTGTAACAGCCCTGCGATTGACTGGCAACCAGTCCAGGGTGTACCCCGCCTCTCGCCCATAGAAAATGAATGAATGAATAACTAGTATACTAGACAGAGATGTCAGCAGTCCATGGGCAGCAATACAGAGTCTTGGCCCGCTCTTATTTCTGTGGATGTGAAGAGACACACTGACAGTGAGATCTAATACCGACTGAACACACCGTGATTATTTCAGCTATATCAAGTGGACATTTGAAGAGATACAGTTTTAATATGAGCTTTAGAGAGTCCCAGCATTCCTGTTTATCGTCTGTGCCACTGCTTTCAAATGTATAACATTTAATTCACCCTAGCTTACATAATTATATCACACTGAAGAATGAGTGGTCAGTAACACCGGTGCTCTGCAAGGGACTGTCCTCTCTCCCTCTCAGTATTACAGTATTTTTATTTAATTTTTATTTTTATTTTTATTTTTATTTTCACTTCACATTTTCTTCATTTTCAATTGGGAGTTGGTCCGTAACTAAAGAATTTCCCTACGGGGATTAATAAAGTTTTTCTGATTATGAATATTTTTGCTATTCTATCAATGCTAAAATTGGAAGATTTTCTGTTGACTGCTCAGTTTTTCATCATTTAAAAAAGTGACCAGGTGTGACAATGCAAAAACACAGTGTCATCAAAAGTTAAATTAATGAAGACAGCTCACTCATATGCAGTCATTTTTTTCAACTCCTTTATGAAAACAAAAGGTTTGCTTGGGTTCCACTGTAAAGAGATATACCCATTTCTTCTCTGATGTATTTCAGAAAGGAATGTTTGCTGTAGTATTAAACCACACTTACTGTTACCACAGTAACCACAGGCACAGTCAAATCAACCAAGACTAAAATCTTAAGGATTACAATCTCAATGCTTCACTAAATATACATAATATTCTATGATCAGGATCTAAACATGGAACATATTTTCTTTGGTTTTGAATAGGAGCTCATGTGCTCTGATCTCACCACAACCATTAACTACATCCAGATGTGGGCTATTAAACATTAGATCTCTCTTGTCTAAATTTCTTTTTGCAAACGCTTTGATAATTGATCATCCGATTGACTTATTTTGTGTTACTGAGACCTGGCTGCAGGGGGAGGAATATGTCAGTCTAAATGAATCAGCCTCCACTAGTCATATTAATTATCACATTCCTTGAGACACAGGCTGAGGAGAAGGAGTGGCAGCAATCTACCACTCAAGTTTATTAATTCATCTGAGACCTAAACCTAGTTATAGCACATTTGAAAGCCTTATCCTCAGCCTCTCACAGCCAAACTGGAAGACAGAAAAACCAGTCCTATTTGTTGTTGTGTATCGTCCACCTGCTGCTTACTCAGAGTTTTTGTCTGAATTCACTGACTTTTTATCTGATTTAGTGCTTAGTACGGATAAAGCAATTATAGTGGGCGACTTTAATATTCATGTAGATACCCACAATGACAGCTTTAAAACTCTATTCAATTCAGCATTAGACTCGGTTGGCTTCTCTCAAAATGTAAACAAACTGACTCTCTGTTTAAATCATACCCTCAATCTCGTTCTGACATATGGAATAGAAGGTGAACATTTGATAGTATTTCCTCAAAACCCTCTTTTATCTGATTATTTTTTAATAACATTTGAATTTACAATAATGAATTACCCGGCATTTGGGAGAAAAATTAACTACAGTACATGTAAATCTAAATGATGCTGCAAATTGAAGGAAGTTATTCCATCATTATTAACTTCAGGGCCATGTACCAATACAACAGAGGGCAATGCCCTAAACTTCACTCCTGCAGAAGTTGATTGTCTTGTTGATAGTGCCGCAGCCTCACTGCATACGACTTGCCACTGTTGCCCCTCTGAATAAGAAGGTCATGAATCAGAGAAAGCTAGCTCCATGAAATGATTTACAAATATGTACTTTAAAGAAAATATCACAAAAACTGGAAAGGAAGTGGCAATCCACTAATTTAGAAGAACTCTGCCTAGCCTGGCAAGGCTAAGGCAGATCTGTAAGGCAAGATTCGCTTATTATTCATCATTAATAAAGGAAAACAAGAACAACCCCAGGTTTCTTTCAGCACCGTAGCCAGGCTGACAAAGAGTCATAGCTCTGTCAAGCCATGTATTCCTTTAGCTCTCAATAGTAATCACTATATGAGTTTCCTTACATAGATCTTGCTGAGTTGACTTCAACAACTGCTAAATCTAAAGATTCAACATGTTTTTTGGACTGTATCCCAACTCAACTTCTCCAGGATATTCTCCCCTTGATTGGCACTGCCATACTAGATCAGATCAATCTCTCTGAAACATCTCTCTATGTTTCACAGACTTTCAAGGTTGCTGTTATCAAACCTCATTTTGTCATTGGGAATGAAGAAACAGCACTACGGTGGTTTAAATCATATCTATCAGACAGATTCCGGTTCATGTTAATGATGATTCATCCACATATACAATATGTGGATGAATCATAGTCACATAATTGATTATGACTAAACCTATAGTTAGTCACAATTATTTCTATAGACACTGTTACCGTTAAGGATAAAGCCCATAGTAGGGCTGGCTCAGGCAACTGAACCATCCCTTAGTTATGCTGCTACAGGCCTAGGCTGCTGGGGGACTTCCCATAATCCTCTGCACACCTCTTCTCTCTTTCTCTCCTCAGACCCACTCTCCCATTTTTGAACCATTATTACATGTCATTTACTCCTCTCTCTCCCGTGGTCCTGTGCTTGTTTCTCTCTGGTCTCTCTTTCTCTGTACCTTTCTGCAGGTACCTCTGGCTCCGGAGCTGCATGTTTGGTCCTGGCTCCACCGACCTGCCCAGTGTTTATTGTCTACAGCTGTCCATTTTTAGCACATTATTTTGCTTAATTTTCCACTCTGCATAGGACACATTTTATATTAATATTTTATTATTACATCTACTGTAGTTATTTTACACTTAAACACACTGTCTTGTTCATATTGTATATCTTGTAAATAAGGTCCTAGCTTTATCTTTATCTTATTTTTTGTACTTATATTTTACCTATATTTTTACTTTATCTTGTTTTATTGTATTCTATAATTTTCTTTTATATTGTACGACTCTTATTGAAGTTACTTTCTATGTATGCACCAAACCACTGAAGCAAATTCCCAGTAATGTGAAACCCTTTCACTTACATGGCAATAAACCTGATTCTGATTCTGCCAGTTGTATTTTAAATAATTACAAGTAGCAGTTAGTTTCTTTTCTTTCCTGTCTACCTGTATTTTATTGTGAATGAAGAGCTGATAGTGTGAACGTTTGTGGGGAAAAATAAAGTGGAAATCGTTCAGATATGACATGAATGTGATTTGTAAGCCTTGCTATTAGCTGTTCCAGTGTTTATCCTGGGACCACAAAGGTTTGGCCCACATTTTCTAACATTATTGCCAGATTAAAGTGTTGAAGATGTGTGTTGAACTCTTGCACATTTATGGCTGCACACTGACAGACACTTCCCTTCTCCCGGTATAAGTACAGTTATTTAGATCATTACCAGGAGTTAATCACATGCACACAGATATGCTGCGCAAAAGTGGCCCTCAAACGATCAGATATGGCCACTGGCCGATAGTTGTGCAAAGCTTACACTTATGACTTGTCAAATTCTTCCAACCATCAGCAGTGCAGCAGTTATCTTTGGTCTGCATTATTAATGCCATATTATAACAAACATCTTTATCATGTCTTATATAAAGTTAACATAATTTTTTATAAATTATCTCAGGTACACAATGACACTGATTAATTAGTGAACATGTAGTTCATCAGCATGAACATTAACAGCACTAGCAGCTAAGGTACATCTCAGACACAACTGCTTACATTACACAAGTGGTTTTACATTACACAGGTACTCTCAATGTACACTGTATTTGAGGTCATTTAAAATGCATGTGTTGTGGAAATTAATTAGCTAAAGACAGTTCAATGATTTCTCAAGACAACACTCTACCCATAATTTCCGATTTTGAAGAAAATCCACTCAGGCTATCTGCTGGATTGATTTTGAACTGAATTCGTTTGATGAATTCATGATGTAAAGAGAGGAGGCTCTGAACTGATAGATTCTGCTTCAGACATGCACACAGCCAAACTACGGAGCTGGTAACAGGTAGGAGGCACCATTCCTTCACAGAAATGCTTGGCCAGCATCACCACAGCATCACATTACAGCAACAGTGCTCAACAGTGCTGGTATCACTGCATTCACATCTCTGCAGACACACAAGAAGCATGACACAAATACTGTAATCTCTAGTGTACACAAGCTAGTTATTAACACACAATGACAGGGTCGCTAATGTGGTGGTGTATGAAAGACAGCAGCAAGTTATACTCTGCCTCTCGCTGCATCACACACGGAGGACAATCCCAATATAGAAAAAGTGGTTGCCATAGAAATAAATAAACTGCTTAGTCATTCTGAAAGAAGACAAATGTGACTGTGTGTGACTTAACAACCAACCTGACATTCTGCCATCAGAATTTTCCCACCTAGTCACTGCGGAGGTGTGTGTGTGTGTGTTCACTGGTGAGAACATACATACGTAGATTTGTGTGAGTGCATCTGCAGTTCAGTCTATGCTGACATGACATAAGCACTGCATGTGAGGATGCAGCAGGAAATGTGACACTGCTGATAACGTGTGTGTTCAGACTGTATTTTCTAATATGAATATAATGACATTGATATGACACATGCTTGCAGACAATATTAGAATAGTTACAAAGCACAAGAGCCAGAGATCACAGGAGGATAACAATATTAAGATCAATGAGCATCAGGACAAACTATAAACAGAAAGAGGCAGTATTTGTGTAATGAGACTAATCCTAATGGACGGTGAGAGCGGTATTGATAGTAACAACAAGTTACTAGATCCAGAAACAGAGCTTGTAGGCTGGCTGCCAGGCCAATTGGGACTGGTCCTGGGGTTATATAGCACAGTGTGGACTGAATTATTATTATTTAACCAGCTAGCCACTCCAGCTTTGACATCACAACTGTCTTAACAGATCAATACCTGGATACATGACAATGGATGAGGTTTAAATTGCACTATAGCCTTATTAGTGTGATGGTCCTTACTGTGCCTTACTGTCCATACATGGTCAGAAGTGTTCATACAGTCTGAGCTGTACAGTGGTTTACTGCATGAACCAAAATTCCTGAGAAAAGCAACAATGCACAACAGAGAACTCATTCAACCTCCAGTGACACTTTTTGGAAATTGAGTTAATTGGGTTTTTGCACTGTGTAAAATATAACAACCAAACTTGTAGCTTTTCAAATCATCATTAAAATCTCAAAGGCCTCTCTCTGCCTCTCTGTGACCTGTTAGATATACCATTGCTCTCTAAAGCATTGTGTGATCCTGTTTATACAGACTCTCTCCCTTTGGGAATAACGACGCCTCAACTCCAGCTTCTGTACTTCATCACTAGCAGGTCATGTCATCCTGAAATGGTATTGATTCATAACTTCTTACAGTTACAGAAAAGCATACAGTAGGTTATTTTGTCTCATGACATCACTGCTTTTGACTTATATGTTTCTTGTTTTTTACGATCACATCAAATTAAAAATATTTTATTTGTTAAGATTCATAAATAAAGATGATGACATGACTTCAACATTTAATTGCCAATTTGCCAATTCCCTAAATGGTTGTTTTAGCTCTTCACTTATCTGCAGACCAACATTTCTAATACAGATTGAACAAAAGTACTGGAAGCATTTCTTTTTTTTATGTTAAACAACATTAGAAGTACATTACAAACAGATTTAGTTACATGTACAATCATCTTAATAAAGCATCTGGAAACCGTCAAACCCACCATCTCCAAAGACTGCAAGTACATCAGTGGTTTGTATCTTCAGTAAGGCCACAGTAACATAACTATGTCACTACCTTCTTATTCCTTTAATCAAAATTCAAATGACTCTTCTATTTAGGATAAAATGTATAGGAGAAATTTACAGAATTTCTCAGCACATTCTCAGACATGGAAAGTCTATGCTACAAGCAGAAGCTTAAAAAACTCAAAAAAGAGCATATGGCCTCCAAATGTAATTACAATTCAAAAATATGCATTTTATTACAGTATAATAAGGATTATAATCATACTATTTACTATACAGAAAATTAGCTGTGTACAATCATTTAAGTCAAATGGGTGGAAATAATTTACCATGACACAAGTTACTTTGGAATTGACTTGTTTTGAACCAGTCAACATCTCAAAGTGCACAGGCCCTATGTTTTTGAAAAGAAATAGTCCCCTGAATGCACACACATGAATAAGAAAATACACATGTGCATGTCCTAATCCAGTATTTAACTGCTGCCACAGCTATTACTTACTCTTCTGTTCCCTTCTTCTCAGGCTGCACTGCAGCAAAAAAACACATCCAGCAAAAAATCCACAAAGCTCCTTCAGTTCAGTGAAACTCCTCACTTCAGATGGCCATATACTTGGCCGTGTGTCCTCACATACACTTGATCCTCCTCCTCACACATACTGCACTACACAATCATGCCTCCTATCTTATCCCATCACTGCTGCATGTAAGTGTGTGTATGAACACACAGACAGGAGAAGACTATGCTGGCTATGAGGTGATCGAGAGAAGGAGGGAGGAGACAAGAAGAGGGTGGGGGTGGGAGAACGGGGGAGGGAACCACCTCTCTTTTTGGTTCTGAAATATGAGCACGCTGCTCAGTGCTGCAGTAAGAAGGAACAGTCTGTGTGTGTGTGTGTGTGTGTGTTTGTGTGTGTGTGTGTGTAAGGCAGTCAGCGCAAACTGCTGTTTGCACAGGACTATGGCAAGAGGAAAAAGACATTCCTTAACACCCCCCGCCCCCCCGAAAAGTCTACTGCGGGAGGGTATAGCCAGTCCCATGTCTGTGTTTACAGACACATCTGACACCAGAAGTGTGAAAGGAAAAAGTGTGTATGTGTGTGTATGTCTACCAAGTAACCTTACCCTAGTCATAGTCCGCCCTCCACTCCCAAAAAATTAGGAGGAGCCACTTCTGTCAGGTCCAGCTGGGTTGGCTGTTGCTAAGCAGCATTGGGCCACCTCCCTGTTATTGGCAGCAGGACTCTGAGGGAAAACAGAGAGGACGTTTTGGACTGAAGAAGAAACAAAAATACAAAACACACACTGGCTAATTCTGAAATATGTCACCTAGATGTAATTTAATCAACTTGGTTAAAACATTTTTGGACATTCTGAAATTAAGAAACATCTGAAAAAAGGAATATCACTGGGCAAGTGACAACTTTTTCAGGCCCACGGGCATGCAAAAATGTCCAACCACATGTCTGATGCAGTAGGCCCTCATCATTTAATCTATTCAAGTTTAAAAAGAAGAATAATAATAATTTTATAACAGGGAACAGTTAAAGGTTTGTATTTTTCTTGTGTGTAGCTACTTTAAGGCTAAAAAAAAGTTAGGTGGTTGTTTGTATCGCCAGCCTCCATCACTGAGCAGTTCAAAATCTCAGTGTGAGTGGTGGGGGAGTTGAAAGAGTTTTTAAAGTCCAGAGGGTGAAGTGTTTTTGTTTCAAACCAGAGTGCAGGCTGGAAAATGAGCAGTGAAAGACTGAATTCTCTGTAAACGTTATGGTTGAGGCACTACTAATGACCAACGATTAAATGTTCATTTTGTTTTGTGGGGTGATAAGGCCTGTTGGGACTCTGTTCTGTTGATGTCATTGTGCTTCCAAAGCTCAGAGATTTGGTTTGAATAAAATTTTATCCAATAGAAATGATGGACAGAAAGAGAAAATAAAGGCCCACACCCAAACAATGATAACACCCAGACTTTTATTCTAAACGACATTTTTAGCAATGAGCGCTTGGACTTCATGTGCCTGACTGAAACCTGGCAGCGCGAATTGGATTATACTCTTCTGAACGAACTGTGCCCCCAGGACTGCTCCGTGTTCGGCACAGCTCGTATTTCCGGCCGCCGAGGAGGAGGACTCGCTCTCGTCCATCGGGATCGTTTCCCCTGCAGACTAACGAGTCAAGATTCTTTCAGCTCGTTTGAGCTCCAGATGACAAAGGTTGGAACGAGTCACCCTTTTTATTGTATCTTAATTTACAGACTTCCTGGTCCTGCTCGTGTGTTTTTAGATGAATTTGCTGAATTTTTATCCTCTATTATCAAACTGGAGTCAGTGCTAATAGTTGGTGATTTTAACATTCATATTGACAATCCCTCATGTAATATTGCCTCAGAATTAATAACCCTAACGGATTCTTTAAACTTGACACAACACGTTTCGGGTCCCACTCATGAGAAAGGCCACACTCTTGACTTGGTTTTCTCCTTAGGCCTGAGTATTGACCAAATTTATGTTAGGGACAGCCTTGTGAGTGATCACTGCTGTATATTATTTAACGTACTTTTCCCACTTTTACCACTGTCAAGTACTATTGTTTCTCAACGACGCATTATAAATCAGTCTGTCATTGAGAGGTTTTCAGAGTCATTTGATCCTGACTCGTTCGCGAATGAGTGTAATGATGTTGAATCATTCGTTCTGTCTTTTAATAATCACTGTCTGTCACTTTTAAACAAGGTAGCCCCTGTTAAACAGAGTATTATCTCTCCAGAAAAATCATGCCCATGGATTCAGGAGGACATTTGTTCTTTTAGAAGAACTTGTCGTAAAGCAGAGCGTTTATGGAAATCTACTAAGCTGGAAGTACACAGACTGCATCTTAAGGACTTGGTTTCCTCTTTGAACGAAATGATAAAACAAGCCAGATCTGCTTATTTCCGACGGTTAGTCCTATCTAACAAAAATAACCCAAAATTTCTTTTTGAGACAATTAATAATATTGTCTCACCTCAAGCATCTCAAATTCAAGTGGACTCAGTATCGGACTGCAACAAACTCCTCCTTTATTTTGTGAACAAGGTTCAAGATTTAAGGGCCAACATCTGTCCATCTGAGGATGTCCAGCCCAGAAATTCTTTGTTTCCACTTCACATTTGGTCCACTTTCTCACCTGTTATGCTTGAGGATATTCAGTCATTGATAAAAAAGATCAAACCTTCTTCATGTCCTCTAGATTTTATCCCTACATCTTTGTTTTTAAAAGTGTTTGATCAAATTGGCCCTTGCTTGGTGGAGATCATTAACCTTTCTTTACAAACTGGCTCTGTTCCCAGCTTTTTTAAACAGGCAGTTGTAAACCCCATTTTAAAAAAACCAAATCTAGATCAATCTGACCCAAAAAATCTTAGGCCCATTTCTAAACTACCTTTTATGTCCAAAATTTTGGAAAAAGTCGTGGCTGAGCAACTTACCTCCTTTCTGGAGGACCATGACTTGTTTGATGATTTTCAGTCCGGCTTTTGTAAAATTCACTCCACTGAGACTGCACTTCTAAAAGTTTCAAACGATGTACTGATGGCCGCAGACTCTGGCCAGTACACAGTCTTAGTGCTGCTGGACTTGACAGCTGCGTTTGATACTGTTGATCATACTGTGTTTTTAAATCGTTTACACGATGATTTTGGGCTCTCTGGATCAGTACTAGATTGGTTTGCTTCTTATTTCACTGGCAGAACTTTTAGAGTTGCAGTAAACAACTTTATGTCTGAGCCAAATGACCTGCCATGTGGGGTACCTCAGGGTTCAGTGCTAGGTCCCATTCTATTTATGTTATATTTATTCCCTCTTGGAAGGTGCATAAGTCTGTTCAAAAATGTGTCCTATCACTTTTATGCGGATGATATTCAGTTGTATTGTTCGTTTTCTGAATCTGAGATAGGTAGGTTATCAAACCTGTTAGATTGTTTGTCAGCCATCAGAAAATGGTTAACAAACAACTACCTTCAGCTTAACTCTAAAAAAACTGAGACACTGATTATCGCACCGGATGAGAAAATCCCTCTTATTAAGCAGCACCTTGGTTCAATGAGCTCCACAGTTCAGTCGAGCATCAGAAACCTTGGGGTGTTGTTTGACAAATCAATGTCCCTGGAAAAGTATTCAGGGACGTTGGTGAAAAGCTGCTTCTTTCATTTGAGGAACATTGCGAAACTTAAAAACATTGTATCAAGGCCTGATCTGGAGATGATTATTCATGCTTTTGTTTCGTCTCGTTTAGATTATTGTAATTCTCTTTTTATGTGCTTTAACAAGGGCTCTTTAAACCGGCTCCAAATTGTTCAAAATGCTGCAGCCAGGCTTTTAATGGGAGTTCGCAAGCGGGACCACATTACCCCAATTCTAATCGGTTTACACTGGCTACCAGTTAAATCTCGTATTGATTTTAAGATTTTAGTTCTGACTTTTAGAGCAATACATGGACAAGCCCCTAAATATATTTGTGATCTTTTAACCCCATACTCGTTCACTCAGGTCCTCAAATCAAAACCTTCTGTCGGTGCCTAAGATGCATTTTAAAACCAGAGGTGACCTAGCGTTCCAGTCTGTCGCTCCCCGTCTATGGAACTCTTTACCGTTAACCCTGCGTCTGACCGAATCTGTTGACTCTTTTAAAAAACAGCTAAAAACACTTTTATTTAGACAAGCTTTTAGTTGACTGGGTGGCTTGCTTATATATGTGTGTATGTGTATGTATGTATGTACGTATGTATGTATGTGTATGTGTGTGTATGTATGTATATATATATATTTATATATATAATTGATTGGTTTGTTTTATGCTATTTTTAGTGGTTTGATTTTACATTATTTTATTAAGTTGTATTTATGTAGTGTTATTTTAATTGTTATCTTATGGCACTCTGCACTTTTATTGTAAAGCACTTTGTGATCTTTTATCTGTGAAAAGTGCTATATAAATAAAGTTTACTTACTTACTTACAGATTATAAAACAAAAGTTATTTACTTAGAATTAGAAGTATTATGAAATCAGTGCAACTACTATACATTCAAGATCACATTTGTTTGCATAAGAAATTACTACTGTGGCAGCAGATCAAAAACTTACGTGAACACACTCCTATTACCAGCCAAACTGTGATTCAGAACACTGATTGCATAATTCAAGTGGGCACTGCAGACCCTGCAGCAAAAACTCCACTCTGAAAATAATTGTATCCAACACGGGTGATTGAGCAATCCACTGACCCAGTAAAGCTGGTGAGACAACTTCATGTCATTTCCCCTGCTATGTCAAAGAGAGAGAGAGAAACAGTCCAAATGATGTTGACACTGCCTGTACAAATGCCAAATGTCATTTTTTCTGTTTCTAAAGCGTGTCTGTCATGATTTTATGGACATTGTAGTAATGTAGCCAATAGCTCTCAAAAGTAGCTGATGATAACGGGTTACTTTAAAACACTTCTTCAAACATGTTTTCTATTTTTCTTGTGGGTGTGACTTATATATTTCCAATTGGATGTTTTCTGCAAATCAGCTGATATAACCTCACCTATAATTTTTCAGTTTTTGACAGTACTTTGTAAAGCTAAACTTGAATTAATCAATATTTTTATGCCTCCGCGCCAGCGATAGCCAAGGCCAGAGGCATTAAGTTTTCGGGTTGTCCATTCGTCCGTCCGTCCGTCCGTCCCGAATTCTTCTATGCGTGATATCTCAAGAACGCTTTGAGGTCTCTCTGTCAAACTTTGCACAAATGTTAACTGTGACTTAAGGCAGATCTGAAAGGAGTTTGGAGGTCAAAGGTCAAAGGGTTACAATGACCATATTCAGACCAAACTACGGCCAGTGGGCCACACCCGACCCTTTGTGTGTCCCTGTCTGGCCCGTGTGAGGCCAATCATAAGAATTAGATTAGAATCATTAGAATATAAATGAAAAAATATTCATGCCGTGCATGCAATACAACTGTGTTGCCTTTATTTTGAAAAGCCAAAAGCGTGACCTTTTGCGTATGGATGCACATGCGTGCATGAGCCTTGACTGAACTGCAACAAGTGTTGCTAGCCAAGTTACCCTCAAAATGTCAGCTTAGGCCAAGAAGAGAAAAGTTGATAATGAATGTTTTCAACAAGACATGGACTACCAAGTACTTCTTTACAAAAGAATGTGCTTTGTGGTACACTGGTCACTGTGCTAAAACACTACAGTTTGAATCACCACTACATGACCAAACATGAGGATAAATATAGAAATTTGTCTGATGAAGAACGAGCAAGGGAGTCGGATGCTTTGCTAGCAAAACTGCAAAACCAATAAGGGCTTTTTACAAAACTTTGCACATCCAGGGATGCAGCCGTCAGGACAAGTTATGTAATTTCTCACTAAATCACCAAAAAAAGTAAGGCCTTTTCTGACGGAGAATTAACAAGGAAGGTTTATTGGACTCTGTTGCACTGATATGCCCGGAGAAAAAGGGAGCATTTGAGAACACTGTAATGAGGAAGGTCGAGGACATTGCGGGAAACCTGGAGCTTCAGCTGAAAAACAGAGCGGCCAACTTTGACTATTTTTCCCTGGCTTTGGATGAGAGCTGCGATGTACGTGACACTGCCCAGCTACTCACCTTCTGATGTGGGATAAATGCAGACTTACAAATCACAGAGGAGCTGGAAGCCATGCAGTCAATGAAAGGGACAACAACTGGGAGTGATTTGTTCGCAGAAGTAAATGCATGTTTGGGCAGGTTGGGGCTGAAATAGGACAAGCTGGCAGGGGTGACAACGGATGGTTGTGCAAATCTGACACGGAAAAAAAAAAGAGAATGCAAGATAAAGTGACAGAAATTAACCCTGAGCAGAAATTGCCATTTTTGCAATGTATTATACATCAGGAAGTGTTTTATAAGTCCATGTTAAAAATTAACCATGTTGTTGATGCTATAACTAAAACAGTTAACTTCATCAGAGCGAGAGCATTAAATCACAGACAGTTTGTTGCACTTTTGGAGGAAAATGAGACTGAACATTGTGACATAAGCTATCACTCCACCGTCAGGTGGCTCAGCCTGGGCAAAGAGCTGAAAAGTGTCTGGGACCTGAGAGAACAGATTCAGGATTTCTGTGTGAAGAAAGGACATGACATCCCACAGCTTTCAGATGCAGACTGGCTGGCACACCGCAGTTTTGCTGTGGATGTGACTGTATTAATGAATGAACTAAATGTCAAACTGCAATGCAAGGGCCTTTTTGTGCATGAAATGTACAGTGCAGTGAGGGCTTTCATGAGAAAGTTGCAGCTTCTCTTGAGCCAAATAAAGGACAACATTCTCACCCAATTGCCAACACTAAAGGAAGCTTCCCCATCAGCTGATCACCTCCGCAGGTACTCATGTTAGAAGCACTGCATGGAGAGTTTTCAAGGTGACTTCAAGATTTCAAAACAGTTGAGAGTGAAATGCACGTGGTTTCTTCTCCCTTCAACTGCAGTGTGGAAATGCACCAAGTGATGTTCAGATGAACTCACTGACCTGGAGTCTGACACACTGCTGGATTTTTACTCTTCCCTCAAAGAGGAGAGCTTTCCACACTTGAGAAGGCATGCTCAGAAGATTCTAGTCTTTGGATCTATCTATGTGAACAGACATTCTCAGTGTTGACGTTCAACAAACGCAGATCCTCTATCACTGATGATCACCTCTCAGCTGTCCTTCGCATAGCCACCTCAGACATTCAGCCAGATTTCAATGCACTTGTTCAAGCCCAAGACAGACTGGATTTTTCTCACTGAAGTAGTAAAATGAAGTGAAAAACATTAAACTTACTGTTGTTTGAAGTAGTTACAATTTTTTACAAGAATAAAATGAAACTCAGATTCATTGTTTTTGATTTTACTGTTTATTACCTCTATAGGACACCTACACCACAATTTCACATTTTTATTTATATAAATATTTGCACAAATGTTCACTGTCACTCAAAGATGAAGTGAGTAGATTTTGGAGTTTTGAGGTCAAAGGTCAAGGTCCCTATGACTGTGTTTACATTTTGCTTGGCAATGTGATATCTTAAGAACCCTTTAAGTGATTGTCTTCAAACTTTGCACAAATGTTGACTGTGACTCAAGGATGCACTGAGTAGATTTTGGAGGTCAAAGATCAAGGTCGTTACCTTATGTTCATTTTATGTCTGGACGGTCTTCAGACTTTACAGAAATGTTGACTGTTGACTCTCATTCAGTTAGTTGAATGAGAGTATAGAGACCAGTGCCTCTGGAGGGAAAGCCTGACCTCCCGTTCAATGGGTCAATACTGGAGACTCTCTTCTACAGAAAATAGCTAAGGTTTGTCCATAAAGAGGCTAGATCTGTCATTAGGTGCTTTTTCAAAAAAGAGTTGTTAAAAGTGCAGATGCAGACACACTAGGCAGATTTAAGGATGATGACTCTAATTAATAACAAAAAAAAAGGTCACTGGTTTCAAAGTCCATAAGCCAGGAAACAAAACACAGGATAACTCAAGGTGTCCTTGTAGGGAAAAACCCCAAAACTAAACTTGAAGGCAAAACTGGACTAGTATTTGCCTCAAAACAGTCAAAGGGGTATATCCACAGAAGGACCAAGAACTGGGAGCAACCAGGTCCAAGCACAGGAAAGTCCACAGGTACAAAGCTCGGGTAAAACCAACATGAATAAACTGAGGCAAGAACAGGTACAAACTTGGGCAGAACAACAGCATGAACAGACTAGGGCAATAACACAGGAACAAACACAAACAGCTGAGACTCAGACGAAGTGACAGGGAGACAGGGGAACAATGAGACTTAAATACACAGGGGTAATGGGCCACAGGTGAATCACATTGGGGAAGGACAGACTATCACCAAGGTAGGAAACCAACGGCTCATTATAAAAAACCTGCATGGTGGAGGAGTAGTAGTAGTTCAAATGACCTTAGAATCATTACAGTTGAGATTAATTATGTTTTCCTTGTCTGAATGAAATGCCTCAACACAGAAAATCCATCCATCCATCCATCCATCTTCAACCGCTTATCTGGGGCCAGGTCACGGGGGCAGCAGTCTAACCAGAGGCGCCCAGACTCCCCTCTTCCCTGACACTTCCTCTAGCTCTTCCAGGGGAATCCCGAGGCGTTCCCTGGCCATCCCCTGGATGCCTAGAAATTCCGCCCATAAAAATTATGAACAGAACCGGTGACAAAGTGCAACCCAGTATTTCAGTAGATGCCAGTATTTCAATAAACCCTTGTACTATCAATTTAACCACACAGTTTTTATGCCAAAATTGATGCAGGTTTTTTAAAAGTGGGTGAACCTGCTAAAAAAAAGCGACTCCTTTCCCATTGCCAGTGTGTCACGTTTGCCATCACAAATATGCTAGAAAAAAGGGTTAGTAAACAGAAGAAAGCAGCATGGAAGCCAGTGATTATGTCATGTCATTACCTTCTTCGCTCACCTCGCTGGCATGCCACTGTTGCCTTTTGCAGTATTGCATTACAAGAACAAAATCGCTATTACTCCTTTTGTAAAAACAAAAAACAATAAATGTTCCTGTCTATTTTGGTGCCAGTGTCTGAAACTTTGATACGTGTCACAGAATTGTGCTGGGGATGGAGACAAAAATTGACATGTCCACCCTGGTGTTATGTTTCCATCACTGCAGATAGGAGCTAAAGCCAATAAAAACCCATGACTACTGCAGGAATGAATGCCGATTTTACCTTTTCCCATGGAAGACAAAAGCCAGATGTTAATGGGTGTTATTGGATTTTTTTGTCCAATGTGAAAAGGGCTTTAGATGCCCAGTAATTAACAGAGGTAGGGAGGTCTACCTTCTGCTCAAAACTGTGTATAGTGGAAACACTGAGCACTAAAGGTGTGTCTGGAGATAAAAAGCAGCAGCACTTGAGGAAAAACACACATTTACCAACTCTTAATCATATTGGTGGAAATATTTTAAATAGCTTTGGGGTTGTGTGGCAGGCAGTGGCACAGGAAACACTGCACAGATAGAGCGAACAATGCAGCAAGTTTAGAATGCTGTCATCCAGTCAGTCAAAAACATGGAAATGAAAAGCAGATGGTTTCTACAACAGGACAATGCTCCTGAGCAGACCTCAAAATTCCCCATGAACAATTTCAAGACATGTAAGCTGAAGCTTTCGGAATGGCATGAACATGCTTTACATACAAGCCTAAGAATATTTCTGAAGTTGTAGTGATCTACAAGGAAGAGTGGATAAAGATTATTCAGATAACTGCCCAAGGAGGGGTTACTAAGCACTGAGTTGCCCAAACTGTTGCACATGCCACGATTACCATTTAATTCTTTTTCAGGGCCATTTCCCTTCAATCTACACTTAATAACCCATAATGAGAAAGTGTATGGAAATTTCTGAAAATCACAAACCAAAATCTCTCATTCACATAAGTTTTCAGACTCTTTGCTGTAGTAGGGTTATAATCTTTTATTATCCTTCACGTGTCTAGAACTTGACTGAAATCCACCTACCAGGCAAGAAGGACCTTGGCCAGGGAGGTGATCAAGAAACCGATGGTCACTCTAACAGAGCTTCAGTAGTCCTCAATAGTGAGAGTGGTGACGGTACACCTTTCAGCATGACGACAACCTGAAGCAAACAGCCAAGACAATGCTAGAGTGGCTTCAGGACAAGTCTCTGACTGTCCCTGAGTGGCCCAGCAAAAGCCCAGACTTCATCTCTGAACATTTGTGGAGAGTCATGAGGTTGGCAGTTTGCAGATGCCTCCCATTCAGTCTGACAGAGCTTGAGAGGACCTGCCAGACTTGCAAAGCTTCCACACATTTACCCAAAAAGACTCACAGCTCTAATTGCTGCCAGAGTGAGATTTCAGTGTTTGATTTTTAATAAATGTGCAAATATTTCTTAAGATACGTTTTCGTCTTCTCATTGTCAGTTACTGAGTGCAGATTGATTGACTGGGCAAAATGGCAATTTTATCCATTTAAAATTAAAAAAACACAATAAAGTCTGCAAAAAATAAAGGGGCCTTAATACTTTTTGAGATAACTGTATATGTACTGATAGACACATTGCCCTTCACATGTTTGCCCTTCATTTGTCACTTGTTTCCCTTCTCAGCCTTATCTACAAATTATCGTGTGTGTGTGTGATGCATGTATTGTCCTCCGAGACTTTGCATGCTTTGAAAGCTTAAAAATTCAGCCCCTGTGACCATGTAAGCTTCAGCTTGTAGAGTTGCCTTTTTTAAGATCAAAATGTTAATCAGATTATAAGTGCATTAATTCCTGTATGCACTGCCAGACTGTCTTCACTTGAGAAAATATGGACAATGTTTTAGATTTATATTTTATATTTGGTGTTAGGCTTTAGGCCAAAGTCATATTGTTTTGGTGAGTGGAGACATTTCATTTGGAAGCACATAAGAAATCTTTGGTAACATGAAACATACTTTGTAAAAACATTTTATCATGTTTTGTGTGACGGCCCCCATCTTATTATATTTTTAAGTAATGGAAAGGTGTGGTGGGCGCCAGCCAAATTTGTGGCACCTGGGCTGGGTGGACCCAGGGTATAAAAACCCAGCCCACACTGACTTCAGGGCTCTTCTGTTTTTTCCTCTCCACAGCTGGTATCAGCCAGCATTGGTACACCTTTTCTTTTCTTTTCTTTCCTTTTCTTTCTTTTTTGACCCGAACACCCCCCCCCCTCCCCACATTTCATAATGCTCACTCATGCACACCCCATAATTGTATTTCCTGAGTTGTTTATTCGCTTTAAGTATAATAAATTTACATTTTTATTATTCTTTGGGTGTCCTTTCCTAAGAGCCAGGTTATGACATTTGTGAATATGCAATTGGATTAAACCTATGGTGTGTACATGTAGTTTAAGCCTTTAGAGTTGCCATTGTCTACTCACATGCAAAGTAAACTTGAAGGTGTTCAGTGTTTTCTTCACAAAGCTGTAGCATGTGGTGTGTAATGACTGCTGGGATTTAACTCATGTTAACATTCTGTGTTTGATCATGAGGGCTCACAGTGGTTTCACTCACACTGTGAGTAATAAGCTTCCTTACTGTGCTACTATAAATAATCATAACAAAAAGTTTGAAGCTTTTTTGTCTTAAAAAATTCACATGATCAAATTTCATCTGAAGTAATGACTTAAGCAGAAACCCACAACCAAGCAGTTTTTATCGAAGCCCTCCTGTTGTATGTTTAGAAGCCCACAGTGAGCCATATACTACCCTTGACATTATATGTTCAGAAGAATGAATAACGTTATAAGCAGAGTAAAAACTCAATAATACAGACATTATGTGAAAATAACAACACAGATCTGGATATAAAGCAGAAAAAACAAAATGACAGAAAGCTATTATGAATGCCATTCTAGACTATGAAATTCCTGGAGTGGGATTTCTTACTGCTAAAACGCCGAATAGCTGGCTAACTTTGTACAAAGCAGTTGCTGGCTGTTGTGAAGCTCAAGCTAAACTATGGGCTCAAATTAGGGTCAATAAGATTTTCAGCCTGTAAAGTGATCACAAATAATTCCCAAGAATTCCACCAATTAGTTCATGGTTTAAAGGTCCATGACTGAATTTACACTGGACTCAAGAGGATCTGGACACCAACTGCAGATGGGAAGATATGCAACACTTCCTGTTTTTACAGGTAACAGATAACTTTTAATCATGAGGGTACATAGATTCTATGTGTAAAGGTTCCTGCAGACTTAAAGCCTAGGAGGAGTTTGTGAAAGTATGTTCCGCAATTTTGTGAAAAAAGTTATAGGCAGCAATACGTGTGGTCTGTATCGCAAGATTCAGTTCAATCCAGGGAACATGTTTTGGTGTCTGCCATGTGTACTCTGCTGCAACTTTCTGAGTGTGAGGAGACCAACCAAGAACTTCCTTGTAACCAGGGTAAGGGTATTCATTCCACAAACGTGGTGCAAATACTGTTTTCAGACATTTTCAATTTTCAATTTTCAAACTCCTCAAACTACGCTTGCATGATTAATCATATTTTCATCGTCATCGCGATGCGAACATGCGTGATAAACACATTGCAAAAGCTGGTCTGAAATGCAATAAGTTTTGTTTACATGTGCCATGCTTTCACTCTCATTCGGACATTTGGCCAATCAGATGCAGCCCTGGACACATGGGCCATGCATCCACTGGGTCAAACAAACAAAATAGCCTTATTGATTACTTACACAGCAGCTTGTCATTTGTGTCTCTATGTGGTTGTGCGCTCACAATTCACTGCTGCTTTCTGCGCACAGCGAGTTCCGACCCGATGCGAACACACACAGACACATGCGCACACAAACACACATGCAGATACGTGTGTGCACATACATTGATATTGATTGATTGGTTATTGATTTTGAGCTCATACTTCAAATTAAAATATTAATAAATATTACATATGAATTCATAAATAATCCATGAATTATGACTTAATAATCGTCATCGTGCAGGCCTACTCTAAACCAAACTGAAAAATATAGCATTCGAGTAGTAGAAAAACTACTCAAATGTTTTTATTTTTTCTATATATTAAGGGCCGCTACATTTGCTGCTACTGTTCACAGGTGAAGTCTTTGTTTTGATGATGAAAAATGAACAAAAACTAGCTGATTAAAGGAATTCAAATATTGCACCTAGCCTAAAACAACTCTCTGACTTTCTGACTTTCATGCCAATAGAAATTCAAGGTAGCGACCAAGAAACTGGTCCTAGTCTTCAACCAACTAAGCACAAACCCAACCAAGAAAAAAATTTATAAGTCCAATTTCCATCACCTGCCCATGATTAGCACACCTGTGGTCTTCAACACTGAACTCAGATAGTGGCTGTCCGGCACATCGGCTGGCATTACTCAATTAATTTATCTACCTGGATGGATAAAGATGCAGGATGCTTACATGAATTATAAATAGCAGCACAGAAAATAATGTTCGCACTCACTGTCACACTGGCTCACAATAAGACAGGTGTACGTTACACTGAAATGTTTTCTTTTCCACTTACTACTACAGCTACACAAACAGCAATATACATTTAAAATGGAGCTACAAATTGATGTTTTATTGGAAATGGTTGGATTTTAGATAATAAAAACTGTAGTGGTCAGATAAACTCATTGTGGTTGGCCTCAGTGTGTTTATTATTTGACTGTAAGAACCAAGTGGTTTAGTGATGTGTATATAATGTGTTTTTGGTAAAGGTTGGGGTAGCCTTAGCGTCTAGGCCTTTAGCAACTGACTATTTATTTTTTCCTTGCCCAGAGGTCATATGACATTAGCTACAAGAGATGTAATGACACAACATTAAACTAACCTAGACCAGTATCAATCAAACTTGGTGACCTATATGACAAAGAGCTGATTAAAAAAAAGTATTTTTGAACCATTTTACGGCCAGATGTGGGCACTGCTTTTGCTAACATAAGGCTATTTAATTGGACAGAAAGAAAAAAACATTTACCGCAAACACCTGTTTGTTTGCAGTATTTGAGAGCATGTCATGTCATACAGACATGACTGTTCCTTTCTTTCCTCCGTCCCAAACTCATTTCAACCAGCTGTCTGTTCATAACCGACTTGACCAGCTGACTTCACTATGAGCTGAAGATGATGCCCCCCCCCCCCACCCCGGTCTGGTTCTGTTCATTCATGGTCATGTTCATGGAGGGAGTTTCTCCTCTTCACTGTCACTAAGTCCTGCACTGTTGGGTTTCTTTCTATAACACTGTAAGGTCTTCACCTCACTCTGTAAAGGGCCAGAAGCCAACTGAACTGAACAGAATTGAAAAACCATAGCATCAAGAGAAAGCATTCAGTAGAGAAGGCAGTGATAAAGCAGTGCATCCCCATAGCAAACACAGAGACAGCGCTCCACCATGCCAAGGAGAGAGACTGAGTCTTTATTTAATCCTGGGCAGCCCTGCAGGATGATGCAGAGGACAACCTGTTATGTAACACTGCGAATGCTGCTGCAGCAGAAATGTCCATTACACACTGGCAATCGCTACTGCATGGAGACTTATCAGAGACACACACAACACCACAAGCAGTAGCCTGGAAAGGACTACACAATGCTATTCATTAATGCAACAGCCATGTACATTTGTGCTGGGCCTAAACAAACACAAACACACATATAGCCTCCCAACCCTGTGTCTGAAAAATTACCTTTATCTACAACTGAACTGCAACAGGAAAATATGTCTTGGTCAGTGATGTGTGTGTCTGGACCTCAAGGATGTCGTACCCTGATGCCAGTGTAGCCCAATTTGATCATTTTGGAAGCTTTAAATAGCTTGATAAATGCAGACAGGGTGGTATGGTGATGTAAACAGCTTCTTGAAAAAAACGGATTTTTTCATCTATACACCATGGAGAGTAAAATTAGAGTAATTAAATGAAGAGAATGAAGGTTTCATTGGCTTATAAGGATAACCTTACTGCACCTCTTCATTCAAGGATGTAAATTTAAAACCACTAGACTAGAAGTAGGATCGAAAGGACACTGAATGCACTTTAACCTGTGTTTGAAAAAATAAATTTAATTAGCATAATATAGTGGCATTACCATTTATGCTTTAGCCATTTGTACGATTCTGAGGCCAAACATTAATAGAGACACTGATGTCTTACCATTTTCTTCTCAGTATTCCATGTGTTGTTTAGTTAAACAACATCTTTCTTACTGTCCTTCAAGATAATGGCATGTGGTAACCTACTGAAGAGTGTGAGTAACTTAAAGTAAAAATAAATATATCACTCTCCCAAGTTACCATGGGAACCCATGTCCACATCGCTCTCTCCAAAAGTTACCATGAGAACTCCTGTTTATTAAGAATATTATGTTTCTATAAAAGGCGACATAATTCTTTAAAATATAGAGGCTGTGTTTGCTGAAATTTAAACCCAGCATTTTTACTGAAACTCTGACTTACTAGCTCAAAACTGACGCACACTTAAGAAGAAGGCATTCACTTTAATAACCTTTAAAAATAAACATGACAGATTCATGTCAACTTGGTCCCTGACTATAAAAAAGAAACGCCCATGTCACCTTTCCTCGAAACATAGTAAATTTGGGGGGGCAAAGCAATATTAATTAAAGTTGAAATATAGTTGAAAATTTGCAGTGCTTTTAGACAACATGTATGCCGGATTTACCATAAGACTCTGCTGACTTCGAAGTGTTAAATGTTTGTTTTTAACAGCTTTCTACCTTAACCAATAAACGAGCTAACATTACGCTGTCACATTTTAAATGGAGTTTGGGTTTATGTGGACAAATCTGCACATTTCAGGCTGGTTAAGGACCCGTCGCAGATATGACAATATAACGATATGATAAACAATATAAAGTTACCAATGCATAAAACTGAAAGTAATGATATGGGGTTAAACTCTCACTTACCGCCGCCCATGGTCCTGTGTGGATTTATCCCGAGCAAGCTGCTTCTCCACTGTTTCCACCTGCATACACCACGGCCGCAGCAAGAATGCATTTACATTTACATCAGATGTCTAACGCAGATTCGCCAGATTCTATTAAAAGTATGCGTTTAGGTCTTAAGCACAGTAGTCAATAATTCCTTAATTCCTT
Source organism: Toxotes jaculatrix (assembly GCF_017976425.1). NCBI lineage: Eukaryota > Metazoa > Chordata > Actinopteri > Toxotidae > Toxotes > Toxotes jaculatrix. The sequence continues at coordinate 30,575,200 of NC_054397.1, read as the reverse complement.
TTTACATGATCAGTGATTGCTGCAGTCCTCGAGTTTGATCGGCTGAGTCACGCAGCGCACGCGCGCACACAGACCTGCGGTTTAACAGTTAAGGAAACAAAGTAATGATCACACCTCCAGCTTACTTACACGCTCAAGGTATGGAACGTAAAAATAAGCAGGTGGAGGAATAACATTTTCTTAACTACTCTGTCATTGTGTTAAAAAAAAAAGTTTTCTTGGAAATTTATGGCAGTGGTGATACTTTTGTTTTATATTTACAATAAGCCCCTAAATCCCATGGCTGATGCTGATTTTAATGCTAAACTAAATTTTTACTGTCCACACTGGTCATTTCACCTCACCTGTAGAATATGTTTTGATTTCTAACACTGCCATCTAGTGACCAAATGAAGACTGATAAGTGTAGATTCTTTTTTTTTTTTTTTTTTTTTTTTTTTTTTGAGGAAGAAGAAGAAAAGACAACCTTAGGTGTTATTTATTTATAACACATTTATATTTAGTAAAAATAATAAAAACATAACATAATTACAATATTTTTATATAAATTATTATAAATTATTCTGAGTTTAAAGCCTCAAAAATACAAAAAAACCTCATGTTCAGTACCACATTGCTTACAGTAAGAAGATGGCTGACAAAATTTGTTTTCAGGGTCCAGTGTTGCATCAGTGTTTGGATTTTGTAAACATGTGCAAAGGGCCTCCACTAGATGGCACCATGATACCACTGAATGCACACTGAGGGTCACAGGCACTGACAGTGGAGAGTCTACTACCAGTGTGTGTAGACTTGATATCCAAGATTTAAAATGTGTAAGTAACAAATAGGCCTACAGATAAGTGTAGATTCTGTGCATAACAGTAGTTAGTCCTGACTTCATTAAACGTTCATTTAAACAGTTTACACATGGAGCAATACGGGTGGCGCACAAGTCGTTAAACCAGTCAGTGTCGCCAGACTACATGGTCTGTTTCTGAGGAGTCAAATTTGACTGTAGGACTGTATCAAAACCTATATTTGGTCAGAAATTAAATTAGTCATGTGCAAGGAGTTTAGAGCCAGGCCAAGCGTAAAGACGAGATCAAGGGGTGGGCACCACCTTGATCCTTTGAAACCTTTAAACATTTCCTCTAACCATTTCGACTTTTTGCTAGCTTGCTATCTTTTTGCGCTCTGGCTGACTAAACTGCATTTAAGGTGTTACAGCAGATTCAGACTCCTAGAAAATCGACAGTGATTAGGGTGGCCAGATGTCCCGCTTTGTGCGGGACAGTCACGCATTTCCGTTACTTTTCACACGTCCCGCAAATTGAGACGTTGTCCCGCATTGTTATTGACAGTCAGACTCCAGTTTTGAAATGCGTGTTTTATAATCTGGCATTTATCAAATAGGGGGCGGGGCGGGCTGTTTGATCATGTCAATCAAACTGGGACGCGGGTCGCGGTCGCAAGTCAAGTCAAAACGGCATGCAGCGTGAGACATGGATGGAAGCTGAAAGTGCATTGTCTGTGTGGGCCCGGCCTACCTGCAATTGTTGCTGTGATAGAGAGAGCTGAAAGACTTTTGATGGAGCAGAATAGAAATGTTTATTTTTTTTTTTTTTAGAAAGTTTTTTTTTAAGTTCTTTTAGACTACCTTAATGCATTGGTATCCCACATTGTCCCACGCAAACGTAGTCTTTGTCCTACATCTGGTGAATTGGGATCTGGTCACCCTAACAGTGATATGTTATTGCTAAGATAAGGATCACATGGATTAGTTGTCTATTATTTCACTAGCAAGTTGTGAGTGTGGTATTCTATTACTTTAAAAATAATTATAGGCATGTCAAATGTTTTTAATGGATCTTAATCTCTTTTTTCAAAATTCCAGAGCTACTTAATTTTATGTACACACCCTCTGGGATACATCTACCCCCGGTTGGCACTCACTGACCTAGCTTGTACTACCCCTGTGGTGACACATGGTGGTGGCAGTATCATGTCCAGTACCATGTCCCAGTCATGGAGACTGGGCAGAACTTAGGGAAGGATGAATGCAGCCAAATACAGAGAGGACCTTGCAGAGAGCCTGCTCCAGAATGTGTGCGACCTGAGACCAGGGTGGCAGTTCACCTTTCAGTATGGCAATGGCCTGAGCCATACAGCCAAGACGATGCAAAGAAGACGATCAGGTCCTTATTTTCCCTTCTCCTTTTCTCCGACTCTCTATGAATCCTATTTACAAGGTTGTCGGGCACTTATAATAACAATCTGAACCAGTGGCAAAATCAAGCAGTTTAGTAGATGTAATAGTTGTCTGTTTATTGCATTGCAGTTGCCTGGAGTTATCCCTTAAGCTTAATAGAACATGTGTGGATGGACCTTAAAATGGCAGATGATAAAATTACGAGCACGCCCTTGGCGCCAGTATAGTTGAACGCTCAGGCATGATTCCCAAAATAAAGCACGGTTTCCACACAGATACATAGTGATACAACATGTTATGGAATGGATGGGAATGCTACCACTGTTAAGTATAAGGTTAAGGCTTAGATCTGGCTTAGGGACAGCTTTCCTCTTAACATGATATTTTATTTTGAAAGGTATAACCGGAGGCTGGGTGTTTTATTATCGTTGACGTAACAATAGTGTTGTACGTACAAGTACGTTGTAACGCAGCTGTTATCAGCGTCAGTATCAATCGGAGACAGAGAGGGAATTCTGGTACCGTTAGCGACGATTATGCCTTCGCTTCCAGTTTAACCGAACAAACCTAGGATATAGAAGTAAATCGTGGAAAGCATTCGGCGCAGGGCAGCGCAGGAACGGCAGCAACGGAGGATACAGCTCATATGATGACCTTAAACAGGGAATATAACCGCTGACGGTAAAAACCGCAAAAAAAAAAAAAAAAAAAAACATCGGACTACTCTTTTTCCATCTCCACCATTTTGGTTGTCAGTGATGGAGCATATCCGGACGCCGAAGGTATCAAAACTCGGCATTTAAACACCCATGACTTGGCTCTTTATGGTGCTTGGCTTTGTTTCTTTGCTGCTGGTGTGCTCATTAGTGTACCATTTTATTCAGTGACACACAAGGTAGTTTTTCCCTTGAGGTTTCTGTCAGTCTCTCCTGCTCATCTCTCTCTGCCTCCGTTATACAGCACAGTGTTAATTAGTACCTGTGAGGCATCCCAAAACTGACGTGTGTTTTTATGGGATAACCTGCAGGAAGACGTCCTTTATCACTTTGAAACGGGACATCGTTTTGTGGTGCCACATGCTTCAAATAAGTTGTGTCAGCTTGTTTATCTGCTTAGCAAATATTTATCTATTGTATTCACAGGAAGCATAAAATCTCTGTGGAGCTAAACTTATGTGGTGACTCAGTTGCTGTATCACCGGCATAGCCAAAGCACACCTGCCACATGTGGCCTTAAGTTCAATTCGAATATGTCTCTCTCTCTCTCTCTCTCTCTCTCTCTCTCTCTCTCTCTCTCTATATATATATATATATATATATATATATATAGAGAGAGAGAGAGAGAGAGAGAGAGAGAGAGAGAGTATGGAATATAATCGAGATAATCTGCCTTTAATCTGCCTTTACACATCTGCTCAGTCATGATTGTAACATTGTGCTGGTAACCACCATTTTCCTCCTGCCAGCCTGGCAAAGGCACACATGTACCCATCCTCCTCATTACCACATCACCATGGTCTGACAGTGTTTATATTAGAATATAAATGAGCTGATATGGCTTGCAGAGTATGTAAAAATCTATAATGATACACACATTACAATAAGACATCCAACAGTTCCTACATCACAACACGACAGGGACATTAATGTTTGTTTTTGCGTGCAAGCAGACACTCCATAGTTACTAGTGACTAAATTAACTTGATTTATTGACACACTTTAATTGAGCAATCTGTTGAGTCATGCCAGGGGATACATTGAGATGTTAATACAGTATAATAATCTGTTTTGGATTTATGTTTGCATCTTGGTGTGTATATAGTGCTCTCTATTTGTATAGTGTTTTTCTTGTCTTATTGACCACTCAAGGCGCATTACACTAAAAGTCACACACAATCATTCACATTCGCATTCTTACAGTGCTTCTTCTATGCATTCAGCGCTTCACTAAAACACACACACTCACACATCAGTGATACATTGGAGGCAATTTGGGGTTCAGTATGTTGCCCAAGGACACTTCATGACATGTGGACAGAAGGAGCCAGGTATCAAACCACCCACCTAATTAGTGGACGAGCAGCTCTAACTCCTGAGCCACAGCCTTTTTCATCTGTGTCATTTTTCCATCTCTGATATTTTGCACGTGTATGTCTCTGGTAGGTGGAAAATGTACATCTCCTGGACCGCTCATCAGGCCAGAGAAAGGCCAGTGTTGGGACTCTGTACCTTTCTGCCACGCACACCATTTTTGTAGAGAACAACCCTGAGACACGCAAGGAGACATGGGTAAGCTGGAAGCAGGGCACTGCACCTGTGTGTTATGAGAGCCACTGTACCTTTAACATTTGGTTCATGTCTATGAAATATGAATGCTATCTGGTATTTCATTCAGGCATTAGTCTGAATGAAATATCAGATCAGATAGCGTTCATATTCATCTAAAGACTATCTTTCTTACTTTCCCCAAATCCCAACTAAAGTCTTACTCTAGATAGTCTGTTCATACATATCCCAAATACCTGCTTTTGAATATTCTTCCAATGCACAATCACCAAAAAACAGATTATCTGCCAATTTAGTGTAGACATACCTCTGTTTGTTAGGCTAAATTGAATGTGGAATTTCTTTTGACAACATCTTACGGACATGCAGACAGATTTATACCAACTGCACATGAATGGCAACATGAAGACATGTTATAAGAGGAATATGATCTGCATAGGAGCATTAATTTGACAGTTAAAACCCCTGGATAGTGACACTCAGTGTCATTTTCTCATAAGTCTTATTATTACAGAATTAGTAGTTTCTCCAAGCAAGATATCAAGGAGACTTGTTTTAATTTAATGTGAATTTATTAATGGGAATAACAACTGAAAGAAACATTGAGATTTGAGATTCATACTTTTACTGTTGAAGAAAGGCTGGGCAAAGAATGCAGTGCAGCTGTAGGTAACATCAAGCAGTGCTCAGAATGTTACATGTAGTTAACTGATTAAGATGTTCAGATTGAAATTAAAGTGTTTTGAGTATTACTATAATATCTTCTTCAACATGACATCATTCTTAAAAAAAACAACTTCAGTACAGTCAGAAGAAGAAGCAGACCAAAGTTAAAACAGTTGTGGTGGTAACATAAGCACAGTGACACACACACACTCGCTTTGGCAGTAGGCCTTGGCCTGGCACCTACAATATGTCAGGCTATAGTTCCTCCTCTTCTGTATTATTCAGTTGTCCATTTTTGATTTTTTGGTATGAATCAAGCAGAATGACATTTTCATATGGCATGTGTATGTTTTTAATAAAATGTTACCACACTTTTGAGAAAAGCTGGCATTACTTCACCACTATCAGGACTATATGAGTGCTGAGTTTCCAGACAAAGGAAGGAAAGATGCCACCCTTCCCCCTTTCTAATCTCCTGCAGGAGGTGGATGAGGAGTCTGCCCCATCCCTCTGGACTTGACTAGATAATAAAGGCATCCAGGGGAGTCAAATTTCACCCAACAGCCACTAACTGTGTCTACTGGAACAAAGAAGGCAGATTTCACTTAGCTTGTGTAAAAATGGCTACTAAAGCAACTAACTAAAGTCTACTTCTTCTTCTTTGTCTTCTTCTTAACCACATGGTATTTCCTTCCTGTGAGACAAGTCCAGGAGCTTCCCTATTAACGGATGTGGACATCTCTTCCTGAATATTTTAAATCACAAGACAGATTACACAATAATGTGGTATATGTTAGATGTAATGCAAGATTTGTTTAGTTTAGTTTAGTGCTGATTGATATTACTGACTTACATGCTTACACTTAAAAACTTCCTAAGTTATTCATGAAAGACTTGATAGAAAAAAAGGGAGCAATGTGTGCTTTTGTCTGTTTTGTTAGTGTGTAACTCTTGAGATTAGGTAAAGTGTGAGCTGTGTGAATAACTGGACAAATTTGTGTGTGTGTGTGTTTCAGGTGTTGCACAGCATGGTGAGCAATGTGGAGAGACTGCCTAGCACCCCTGCAGGAAGTCAGCTGATCCTGCGTTGTAAGGACTTCCAGGTCTTCCAGATCCTCATCCCTCAGGAGAGAGACTGTTTGGATGTTCATTCCTCATTGGTCCGGTTGTCACGACCCGGTGTGTATGTGTGTTTGTGTGTATAAGTAAGCAAATGTATGTTGTCTAAAAGAGTACATAAACACTTGACTGGCAGTGTGTCATGAAAAGTTGGGTTACAGGTATGTTAAGTCCATACATATAATACTGACTGAAAATGATTCTCCTCTCCCCTCTCAGAGAAGTACAGTGAGCTCTACTGCCTGTCCTTCAATCCTAATGTGAACAAAGAGGAGAGAGAAGAGTCATGGAACTTCATAGACCTCATGGCCGACTACAAGAGGATGGGAGTTCCTAATAACCTCTGGGTCACTACAGCTGCCAACAGTGAATACAGGGTCAGTGTAATTGTGACTTGTGCATATTTCTAATGTTTTTAAGATGAATAGGGCAACCAGTCTGTTGATGAGATTGAATTATTTTTTAAGAGATAAGGCATAAGTTTATGTAGGCAGATAATTTTAAAGATGATAGAACTGCTCAGTTATGCCAAAAATCATAATCAATTATTTTGGTCTTCAATTTAACATGATTAATTCAATTCAATTCAATTTTATTTATATAGCACCTTCCACAATCAAAATTGTCTCAAAGGGCTTTACAGAGACCCAGAGCCTGACCCCAGAGCAAGCACTTAAGGCGACAGTGGCAAGAAAAAACCTTGAGCAGAACCTGGCTCATATGGGGGACCCTCCTGCTGATGGCCGGGCTGGGTGAAAGGAGGAAAAGGAGGAAGATAGGACAGCTAGGAATGGAGGAGAGGAGGAGAAGGACATGCAGCATATAAAACATGATGCAAACAGGGTTGGAAGTGGACAATGTGAGATTACTCAAAAATTATGTTTGCAATTTTTGCTAGTTCCGAAGTGTGAGTTATCAAGCATCCCAGGCCCCTCAAAAATGTGTTTCTTTAGCATCATAACAATAATAATAATCATAATATTAATAATAAGAGCTGCAAGCACTTTGAGTCCGTGGGAAGAGTGGGAACCATGTTAATAATGCAGGTTGTATGATATGGCTTGGAATTTTCATGATCTTTGCATTTGCATTGAAGGCAGACAGATTGACCACAAGCTTCACCATGTACTATCATCAGGGTCCCAAGACATCATTTACGTAATGTGAAATGGATCTGATCAACCTCCCAGGAAGAGTACATCACATAATAACGTGTAATTTCCTGTTGCCAGTAGGTGGCACTATGACTGTGGCAGAATGGTGGCATGTAGAATACAATCTGAAGTTGCCACTGAAAATAGTCCCCAACAATTATTTACTCCTGTTTGAATAATGTTTGCTAAAGACTACAGTGTCCATCTGTTTAAGGACATTTTTAAAAAGATGAGACTATACATTTGTGATATTTTAAAAAATGTACTTCTTTTTTTGTATCCACCCAGTTCTGTGATACGTACCCCTCAGAGCTCTTTGTTCCAAAGTCAGCCACACCTGCCATCATCGTGGGCAGCTCAAGGTTCAGGAGTCGGGGTAGATTTCCTGTTCTGTCCTACTTCCACCAGGACACACTGGTCAGTGTGACACACAAGCACACATACAGAAAGATAATTATGATTATATTAATGATGACGACAATAACTTAATGATGTTTTATTGCCCTTCAGGCAGCAGTGTGCCGGTGTAGTCAGCCATTGTCCGGCTTTAGTGGACGCTGTCAGGAGGATGAGATGATGCTTCAAGCTGTGATGAAGTCCAACCCTGGTAGTGACTACATCTACGTGGTGGATACCAGGCCCAAGGTAACTCACATTCATGCACAGATACACCCAAGCGAAGCCACGGTGAATAATACAAATATACATTGAGTGATAACATTCACACATACAGTACCGCTTGTGTGTGTGTGTGTGTGTGTGTGTGTGTGTGTCCAGCTGAACGCCATGGCAAATCGAGCAGCAGGTAAAGGCTATGAAAACGAGGACCATTACACCAACATCAAGCTGCAATTCATTGGCATTGAAAACATTCATGTGATGAGGAGCAGCCAGCAGAAAATCATCGACGGTAAGAGGGAGTGTGTATGCTGCCCTCATGATGAGTGATCCTTTTGCAAAGCTAGGCAGTTAACAGTGTGAAGTCATCCAGTAAACACACCTTGTAACTTTTCTTGGATGTTCAATAGAGATCCACAAATTTACTGTAATACTGCAACAAAGCACAAAATGCAAAAATACATCAGAATCTTAACAATACTCCTTACACAAACATAACTATTGTAGAAATTTAAAAACATGCTGAATGACAGGGTGAAGCAGGATAACTAGCACTCAACAGCTATGCAAGCTGTCATTTAAGTCACTTTAGATCCAATTTGCAGCAAAATAAATAAACAGAAAATATATTATGTAGATAGTATCAAAAACTTGATAAAACAAAATACTGTCCAAGGCAGCATCTCTGAAGACAAGTTGCAGCAGAAGAAGCACTTACATGTACTCACTACCCTGCATCTTTAACTCTGAGAGAAAGTCCCTGCTCAGCAACTCCTGCTTTTGAATGATAAGGAGGGGGCAATGCAGTACATGTACATGCACTCAAACAATGAGCAGAACAAGTTTGTGTCTTGTATGGCTAAACATTATGAGGACCAGTTTGAGTTTTAAATCATTGGAATGAGGAAATTTTCATGGACATTGGAATCAGGACAGAGAAACAACAGACTGAAGAGAAGGAAATATTCGAGTTATCACGTAGAGCTGCCATCAGTAAATACACAGACTTCCTCTGACAGAATGTTTTCCTTTTGCCTGCAGTGGGCGAAATGCGATCTCCATCCATGACTGACTTTCTGTGGGGCCTGGAGAACTCTGGTTGGCTCAAACACATAAAAGCCATACTGGATGCCGGAGTTTTCATAGCCAGGGTATGTTCACAGTCAAACGCTAGGACACACGCTCAGACTGACACACACACCCCTACAGCGAACACAAACATTTTAAATTCTGAAACTGTCCATATGACCTATGTAAAAACTCATAAAAGGCAGGTGTAAGGAAGATGCAAGTGCAACATAGATGCCTTTGGATTTAGACATCTTGTAAATATATGCCTCATGTCTGTATTACTTTGCAACTGAAACATTATGTTTCCACTGATAACCTTACAATTGCTGCTGTCATTTAACTGCTGTCTGTTTCCAGGTGGTGGCTGATGAAGGTGTCAGTGTCTTGGTCCACTGTTCAGATGGCTGGGACAGGACAGCCCAGGCCTGCTCTGTAGCCAGTATACTGCTGGACCCCTACTACAGAACCATCAAAGGACTCATGGTAACACAAATGCACACACACTCCTTTTCCTCTCTACACATGTTCCTCCCTTCTTTCTTTGTCCTGCCCTTATTATTTGTATATACTCCTCTTTACCTCTTCTCTTCTAGGTGCTGATAGAAAGAGACTGGATTTCCTTTGGACACAAATTCTCCCACAGGTCAGTAACTTTTTGTTTATTTTGGCTCTGTTTAAATGATGCCAGGAAAAGCAAAAAGAAAAGAATTATAGCAGAGAAAGAGCAAGGCAGGAGCAGTGTTGTGATGAATTCATAGATGGAAAAAAAAGACTGTTACAAGAAAGACATAAGCATAGAGCAGCGTTTCCCGTACCATTATATAAGTAGGGGTGCCACCCCCCCAACCTCCCAACAGCACCCCTTGCCCCCCTTGAAGGTCAGACAGAATAGTAGGTTTAATTCATTTTAAATACTAGGTCAGCAGATCTGGGACAGTACAGAAATGCCTTCAGATGTTTTTTTTCCATAATTGAGAGCATTCCTCTTACATTAAGGATAACTTACATGTATTTCATTGTAAATGATTGATAGGGCTAATATTTGCAGTCATTTGACTATTGAGCAACTATTGAGCAAGAATGGTGTGTTATCCTGCAGGGCAGCTATCCGCTTCAAATTGCATCCACTGAAACTGCTTGTTTTTGCCACCTACAGGCTCAGATTGTTATTATAAGTGGCTGAAAACAACATGGAAAGGACCCCTACAGAAATTGACCTCTTTGTTTACATTTAGCTTCTTCCTGTCTAAGTTGTAACATCCCTTTCAGTGCCTGTATGATTTGTTCTGGGGGCAGTGCTATCTCATTACAAAAGGAGAAGTCACAGCAGTTGTTATCAGAGCAGACCTTGGATCATAGCTTGAGGAACTCCAAGTAAAAATTTGTTTCCAAAGTCATGGCAGATTATTTATGAGCTGGACATAGTAGCAAATAGGTATCAGGTGGAGGTGAACCTGGAATGCAGGCAGAGTGCATGGTGAGTAAACTGACGAGTACAAGACTTAAACACTAACATAGCTTAGAACTGGCCGTAGTGTGGTTACCGCATGGGTGACTGAATGATCTGGCAAAGTGAGTGCATGAAATGGCAGTTAGAAGCCAGGAGACCATGGCCAGCAGACAGACACAGGACAGAGAAGCAGCTAAACCTTAACACCATGAAGCTTGGGAAACTGGTGGTATTCCTGTGGCTGCTGTGACCCTATGCCCAGAGAGGAAGAATGCCTCTGTTTTAAAGAGCGGGATCTCTTACTGCCCAGTTCTGGTGGTCTGGATGTGTCCAGCAGGGACAAGGGATGATGCATTGGACACAACAGACCAGAGGGATCAAATGGGAAACTGTGCATAGAGCAAGCAAATGTTTAAATGCATGTAATTTCTATACATTGAAATGCCTCTGATTTTCCACTGCCTTTTTTGGCTTTGCAAAAACCCCATTTTGGATTAGTGACTTGTAAATTAAGTGAATGAATAAATCAGACTGTTAGTAGTAGTCAGGTTCACTATTATTTGAACTGAGACAGTAGTTGATCTGCTAAATCTCCCTTATTAGGCCTTGGAAGAGGAACAATGTTCTGTAGTAGTGTTTTGTGACATGGTGGATAACAGGGCAAGGGCTTTTAGTAAAGTACACTCTGGTCACCTCTTGTCTTCAGGGCATGCTCCATGAGATGATTACGGCAGACATGCGTTGTGCGTTCATAAATGGGCTTTGCTACACATTGCTGATTTTGTTTTGAATAAGAAAGGCAATATAAGGGTTCTTCTAAGATAAGAAATAAGAAAATAGTGCTGTGTAGTTCAGGGTCCAACATAACATTTTTTTCTTACTGGCCCGCTTGGCCAGTACATTCAAGTTCTACTGGCTCCTTGTATATTTTCACTGGCCCGGCCACCAAAAAATGAAATAACTCTTTTTTTTTTTTTTTTTACACAACCGTTTATTTCTTGAAATTGTTCACATTTAACTGTCAATCACATTTAATACTAACAGAACAGTGAGAACAAAAAAGGTGTGTGTCTGTCTGTGTCTATTAGGTCTAGTTACCTAATAATGAAGTTGCTATAAATATTTGTAAAACTAGAAACAGAGAAAGTGTGAGTTTGTCTGCTGGGTGTAAAAGTAGCAGTTGTTACTGCTATTAGTGTAGTGTAGACAGTAAAGATCCCTACATTTATATTATGTTTTTGCCTCTGTGAGGGAAGGAGCTGGAAGAGGTGATGAGCAGGGTGTGAGGGGTCAATGATAGATAGATAGATAGATAGATAGATAGATAGATAGATAGCTTTATTAATCCCAGAGGGAAATTAGTTAGTCCCAGCAGCACATATACACAACAAACACAGTACAGTTATAAATAGAGAGATTAATCTAAGTAAAATTCAGGTAAAATTCAGTGCACAGTTCTGGAGGCTACATGTGTATTATACAGTCTGATGGCCTCAGGTAGAAAGGACTTGCTGTAGCGCTCCTTAGAACATCTGGGCTGCAGCAGTCTGTTGCTGTGGGAGCTCCTCAGACTGTCCAAGATGTTGTAAAGGGGGTGAGAGACATTGTCCAAAATTGCTCTGATCTTTCCAAGCATTCTGTCTCTCATCACCACCTCTAATGGAGCCAGGCTGGTGCCAACAACTGACTCAGCCTTTTTTATGAGTTTATTTAGTCTGTTTGCATCCTTTGCTCTGATTCCTGCTCCCCAACACACCACCGCAAAGAAGATGGTACTGGCCACTACCGACTGGTAGAACATGTGGAGCATTTTATTGCAGACGTTGAAGGACCTGAGCCTTCTAAGGAAATAAAGTCGACTCAGGCCTTTTTTATAGAGCACCTCGGTGTTTGTGGACCACTCCAGCTTGTAGTCCAAATTAACACCGAGGTACTTGTATGATGTTACAATCTCCACATCTGATCCCACGATGGAAATTGGCAGTGACTTCTTACAGCTGAAATCAACCACCAGATGATGCTTACTCGGACCATCACATCTGGCATTGCCACTGTTAATTTTTATTTCCACGTACTGATAGCTGAGTGAGGTGCTCCATGATTTTCTCATGTTAATTTGTGTATACATGCTGAATGACAGCTCTGAAGTATGTGGACTGCATGGCATAAAACTGGATTGTCTTTGGAATTTGTGCATTTAGTACTCAGCCCAGTATGCTATGTCTGTGTCTGTTGCTCCAGAAAAAAATGGTAAAAGCCAACAAGAACAAGTAAGCAAAAATAAGTACACCTAAAATATTATAAATACAACAAGAAAGTAACAATAAAAATTTATTAAAAATAAAAATAAAGAAGGCAAAAAAAATGCAAAAAGTAACAAGACACTTAATCATGCATGTATTAGAAGATTGTGTGCAAAGTGGTTCAAGATGTAAACATAGGGCTGTATGTATGTATGTAAACATGAACAGAGATGTCTACTCTTTCTGAAGTCCACGATCATCTCGGTTTTCTTCACCTTTGAATAATGGATTGTGAATATAACATCAGTGGTAGTACTATGCAAAGCTGATAGCTGTATGAGGGTGCCATGATTTTACTTTTACAAAGCTGAAAAGACAAGCCATTCAGCTGACTTGTGATGTCTTCACTGGCCAAATGCAGGATAGTCTGACTTGTAGTAGGTGGTGTAGTAGTAGGTGTTGCTTATACACACAAAAAATGTACACTGAGCGTACATTACTTGTCAGTAAGTAAATTGTTACTATTGAGGTATTCAGAAAAGGTGTCATCACTGCAAAGCTTACCACTGATTGTGCTCATGGTGGTGCAATGGTTAGCACTGACGCCTCACAGCAAGAGGGTTCCAGGTTTCGGTCCTGGTCTGGGCTCTTCTGTGCGGAGTTTGCATGTTCTCCCTGTTTTCTCCGGGTACTCTGGCTTCCTCCAACAATCCCAAAATTTTGCGTAGGTGTCAGTGTGTGCGTCAGTGGTTGTCCCTCTTTGTGTGTCAGCCCTGCGATTGACTGGCGACCAATCCAGGGTGTACCCTGCCTCTCGCCCATAGTCAGCTGGGATAGGTTCCGGCTCCCCGCATGATTGTGTCCATGTACAAATATTGCCAGGTACAATCCAGACAATGATGGCCTGGCGTGCGGTGTGGACTGAAGTGTGTGTATATATAAGGAATTCCTTCAAAGAGATAACAGCCAATCAAAAAACACGAATTTTATTGAACAAGTCAAAATACAGAATTTTTTCAATAGTGTGTATTGGAACGGACAGTAAAGAGAGAGCTCTGTATCTGCAGGTACGCCCACCTAGATGGAGATCCTAAAGAGGTGTCCCCTGTCATTGATCAGTTCCTGGAGTGTGTGTGGCAGCTGTCAGAACAGTTCCCATGCGCCTTTGAGTTCAACGAGCACTTCCTCATTGCCATACGCACACACGTCTACTCCTGTCACTATGGGACATTCCTGGGCAATTGCCAGAGGGAACGCAGGGATATGAGGTAGGACTGACATAGACTCTAAAGACTTGTGAAAGCAGCTATAACCAATATTTTATAGTTTGTCAAATCACAGAATCATTCAATTCTTGACTGTTTGTTGGGTGGTGTGTTTGAATACAGGCTTCGTGAGCAGAGTCACTCTCTGTGGCCTCATCTTTGGAAGGACAGAGCCAAGTACGCAAACCCCCTGTATAAGTCTGAGCTGAGCCAGAGTCAGGGTGTCCTGAGACCCAACACCACCCCGTACTGCTTCAAGTGAGTCACTGCCGCAAGCATCCAACGACAATCATGATATTATATTCTACCACAGAAAGGTGATGCTATTCTTGGTTCAGAAGCGTATGATAAATATGTATTTATGTAACAATATGTAAGAAAACAAATATGGTTACTCTGTGTATTTATAATATATTGAAAATATAAACATCTCTCCAGAAATTATTATTGTATTAAATTAAATAGTATTAAATTGCCTCCAAAAGTTTACTCTAGATATCCAGATATCCATGTTTTCTTTCCTCCTAATGAAAACAGAAGAGGTGTCAGGGCTTTTAAGATTTATATTTTAGGGGTTATAGTATTAGGGGTTATATTATTTATATATATATTATAACCCCTTTCTCTTTGTCTCTTCTTGTCTTCAGAATGTGGAAACGTCTCTATAACTGCATGGAGAAATCAATGCCTCCTCGCCAGTCTCCTGCTGACTTCCTGTCTGTCGTGAGGGAGGAGTCCCAGCAGCTGGAGGAGGAGCTAACTAATCACCAGGAGGTACCGCCAGGAGGAACCGCCCACCACCACCACCCGGGCTCCAGACAAGGCATACAACACACAAAGACACCCCCTGTTATGACACCACCATAACCCCAGTTCCATGCCCTCTTTGCCCAAATGAAACTTTAATGTCCCCTCCCTGGTCCCATTTGTGCCCATATACAGACAAAAATTTAAACTGAAAAATAAATTCAGTACATGGAAAACAAGCAGTGAGTTAGCATATGCAACAGCACTTTACACTCTTTTCGACAGGATTTGTGGTTACTGAAATAAAACCCAATGTTTTGTTTAAAAAATGTTGTAAAGGCACATATCCTAAAAAGGGCTTTAGTTTGTCAGGTACCCCTACCTGAGATAGAACAACACACAACAGTGTTTTTTCCTAATATTGATATATCTTCTTCATGAAACCGCAAAATACAGAAAAAGTGATGAGTGATTGATCAATATGCTGACTCACCCCACAGGTCAAAAAGCGCAGAATGAAACCACTGAATGATGGATTGCTCTAGAGATGTCAGTTATGTAACCCCATGTAGGGTATAATTCTATAATGTTAAGTTAACAGATCATCTGGTGAAGGGCAGTAGGGCAGAGGTAGGCAGTGTGAACCAGGGTGGTACACAGCTTTCATATAGACCAGTTTGGAGTGGACGTCAGGGTCACATCACTTCAGTTGCATGCGCACTGTGACGGAAAAATGGAAAAGTGGAAGGAAATGGGTTGTACCATTGGAAAAGGAACACAAAAAAGATCTTCATTGTCTAGGATTAGGGGTTGGGTTGACTCTAATAATGTGACAAATGCAGAGCTAAGCTAATTGTCCACATGTACATTATAATCACCTACCATAATTACTTTATCTAAACCTTACAAACTAATGCTGGTTAAGAAAGACTAAGAACGAGACTTTTCAATGAGTTATAATTAAGTTTACGTTTAGGGTAATTTAATAGTCTGTCCTGGTCTCAGCTCTGGATTGTCATGGTTCTGGTCTACTAATAAACTCATCCAGATTTCTAAATATGAGAGGTGCTCCATCCGAAGTGGGATAAATGCTGCCTTTCCTTAGCAGACCAAGTCTTCTCCAGAAAGTTCGCCAGTTGTCTACAAAGAAAGCAAGTGGTTGAATGCAACTATATATATCATCACTGGAGAGTTTAGGCTGGGGCCCAGGGAAAACTATGGAGTCTGGTTTGAATGAGAATGAGAGAGGAGAGGGGAGGGGGAGTTGGAAGGGGACTGGGAGCTTGAGCAGGCGCTGTTTCCATGTGGTTCTTGTGCCTGCATTTTATTCTGATTTTTTTAAATTAAATATAACTTACCTTTTCAGACTGTGAAAAGTCGGGAGAGCCAATACTGCTTTCTGAAAAATGCAGGGGACATATTAAATTACGCTCTTGAAGGATGGTGTTCTTCCCTCCGGTAGAGTCCAGAGACTTGGAGAATCAAAACCAAGGCCCAGCGCCTTACTAAGACACTTTATGTTCATTTTTCCTTTAATTTGTCACTGGCCTACTGAGACAATAGTCTGGTAACACTGCTAATAAATGAATGGAAGATTTCTCAGCTAAGTAAGGGAAATGTATATCTTGTTCTTCTCTCATCTCTGCAGAGGATTGCAGCCCTGACAGGGAAGCCAATCACATGGGAGAAGATTGAGGTTCCAAGGAAGAGGACTAGCCACATGCAGCAGAGACACTGTGGGCTGGACCTGCCTTCGACTTACACAGACCCAATCACCAGCCCTGCACAGGACAATGGTTATGCAGTTGCCTCTGAATCATCCAATCAGAACCCCCAGACTAAGGACCCTGCTCTCACCCTGCCAATAGAGCCACACACACAGCTCAAGAGTCATGACCCCGATGACCTCTCCACCTGTAGTGACCTGGAGTCGGGTGTGGCTGACCTCAGCAGCCGCTCATCCAGCGGCATGGACTATGGCAAGGACCCAGAC
Organism: Toxotes jaculatrix; assembly: GCF_017976425.1. Lineage (NCBI taxonomy): Eukaryota > Metazoa > Chordata > Actinopteri > Toxotidae > Toxotes > Toxotes jaculatrix. Next base: position 30,558,398 of record NC_054397.1, on the reverse strand, counting down.
TTGGAGTGAGGATGCCTGTACTACAGCCTGACTGGGAAAAAAGTGAGCCCTGAACCTACCCGGAGGAAAGTGGAGAAAGACTGTACCAAGTTAAGGATTTAGGTTACTGACTGACTGAAAGGCTGTTGGAATTTTTCCTTTCTTTTCTAGCAGACAGCTGTAGTTAGGATCATTTCTTCTTCACAGTGAATTAAGGAGAAACCTCAGTGGCTGTTTATCAGTTTGTCTTTTTGACAAAGACATAGAAAGACAACATTCCTGTGTTTTAATTTGACATTGTTTAAATTTCTTCTTTTTTTGCACAAGGCCAGATATGCTGCTTTTTTTTATACTTGAATGTTGTCTTTAGGTGGGCTCAACTAATGACATTTGTATTTTTAAGGGATGCACTATAACAGCTGTGAGATGGACAGATGTTAAATGAAACCAACCTGAAATAATGTGACACGGGCTTCATGAAGGGAGAATCTGATGAAGCACTTACATTTTCAGAGTAGAACAACCATACTCATTGGACAAAGCTTCACTTGTGTCCGTATTGATCTTATCCTTCGCTTTACCTCTTCAGCCAAATCTTATTTCATTGAAAAATGATCTTATTTGTTAATGTAGTGGAAAGCAGATTGTTTTTAGAGAGATATCCATGGTCATTAGTTCTGGGTCAGACTAGCGGAGGAACAGAAAAGCTAGAGAGCTGCTGTTAGGGGAACAAATCTGATTATTTTGCAGCCTAAACACTGGAAACCTGGCTTGGACTTCCATGAAGCCTTGTCTTGCAATCAATTCTTGATTTCTTCCTTTGTAACTTATCCTGCACTTCTTCAAAACCATATCACTCCATAAAACAAAAGCCTGCCACTAAGGGTCAGTGTCTAGGTTTTGAGAGGTAGAATAAAATATATTAACTTAGTTCAAATTAAAAAGAAATCAGCATAAAATTACAAAATGTGGATTCCCCAAAGGCACTTTTAAAAAAGACAAAATTATTCCCTCAGCTATGATGGAGATAAAGGAAAAGTATAACAGGAAGGGAATATGTCACAGATTTACAGTCTGAATTGAGATCAGATAAATGACAATTCCTCCTTTTTTATCTGTTACCTTTTTATCAGGAATTAACCACAATTAACCAGAACAATGTGAGCAAAATATTAATGTTTATAGCAAAGGCTGGAATACAGTATTTTCTTTTGTTTTTCTGTGCAATATATTATGTTAAAGTCTTCATCTTCATCCGCTTATCCGGGGCCGGGTCCTAAGCAGGGACAGCCAGACTTCCCTCTCTCTGGACACTTTTTCTAGCTCTTCCGGGGGAACCCTGAGGCGTTCCCAGGCCAGCCGAGAGACATAGTCCCTCCAGTGTGTCCTAGGTCTTCCCCGGGGCGTCCAGAGGGCATCCTAAATAGATGCCCGGGCCATCTCTGCTGGCTCCTCTCTATGTGGAGGAGCAGTGTTAAAGTCATTTCTTATATTGTTTTGGTTTCAGTGTACTTTATAACATTCTACAAGGACCTGGTATCCACATTAATGTAATAATATTTATCGTCACACTGACTGAATCCTTCAGATGGGAATGTAAATTATGAAATCTTTTTAAGCTTATGAGATAACTGATATTTCAAATGTTATGTGGACTATCTTTGACTTCTGTGTTACTTTAAGAGCTCAAAATCTATAGCTCATGTCTTTCAGGGGATTTGTAACTTTTTACATTTCCACAGATGAATTACCAACAAGCAGAACTCTGGGAAAATACACAAAGCAATTAAAAACATCTCAGTTTGTTTTATGGCCTCTACACTGTCCAGAGGGATTTCTGTAAGTGCATTCCATATTTCAACAAGCATATACACTGTTTGACTGTGTGATATCTAAGAGTGGACCTATTGGAGTACGCTGTTATGTTACTGTACTTAAATCTGACAAAACCTACCACGACTCCAGGTGAACATGACTGGCTCCCTGTAATCTGGTATTGTAGGTGAATAGGTGGTAAAGAAAGCACTGATTATATTTCAGACACATGCTAACTGAGTAGTTCTTCCTAAAGCTAATCGCTGCTGAACAGTGAGGACCACCTGTGGGACTGAAGAAAGAAGTTGACAAATTATTTTAGCACAGATATTACTATGTAGTCTACTTTGTAACTGTGGATTATTTTAAGAACAATGTCTTGGAAATCATGTATACACTGGACATTTGTACAACCAAATCAGGAAAAAAGATAAAGAATTAGTCCTGTTTCTGCTGTTAGAACATTCAAAAATGTTTCTGTATTCAGATCTGTGGAGCAGTGTAGTTTATACAGCTACACTAAGCAGGAAAAACTGAATTTTCATTGGCTCTGGCAGGTGTTCAGATATGCAGATATAATTATGTAAAAAAGGTTCAACTTGTGCGTGAAGAGAAATGAACACCATTTGACAGCACTGACTGAATCTAATGAGCTGGAAGTGTGTAGATCTCCCCCCTCTTGTACATTTCACTGTAGCCTGTGGTGTGTATGTACATGTGTCTGTTCTGTATTCACTGGTGAAAAATATCTATCAATAAATGAACTGTTAAAGGGTCTGAAAGGGTCTAAAGTGACTTCAGACCCAGCATGTTGCAGGAATGACTGCAATAGATAGATAGACAGACTTTATTGATCCCACAGCGGGGAAAGTTACGTGTTAGGCAGCTCACAAGAAAACAAGAAGTGTACATGCAAGCAAAGTAACTATAAGTACCGCATGGTGGTGGTATGCCTCCGCGCGGTTAGGTGCCTGTTTGTAGCAGATGTAGAGGTTATGGGTGTTTTGTAGTGATAATGGCAATGTTTGGGAAGGTTAGTGTTGGGTGTTCACAAGCAAAACTTACACAGGGTCACAGTGGCCTTGACCTCTGACCTCCAATACATATTGACTCCATCTTTGACAAGCAGTCATAATATGCTAAAGGTTTGAAGAACATCACTCAAAGCATTGTAGAGATAACGCATTCTGAAGCACAACTTTTGCATTAAGGTCACAGCGTCCTTGACCTTTGACCTCAAACCTCCAAAATCTACTCACTTGAGTGACAATGAACATTTGTGCAAACTTTAAAGAACATCCTTCAAAGATTTCTGCAGATACCGCATTTGCCTGATTAAAATTAAATGTGTTTAGGGCTCAGTATCTTGTCATCAAGGGAGACATTTACAGGCAGTTGGAAAAGTCTTGATGTGACTGTTAACATTTATTTTAATGGGCCACGTTTCAGTCACTGTTTCACGTTGTTGTCTGACATCAGAAAGAGAAAAACATCAATGAAAACAGCTTTATTGTGAAGTCAGCTGAACTGATTAACTGTATATGTGAGCACAGAGAAGAGGAGAGAAGCAGAACAGATAAAAGACTGAAACTGGCTGAAACTAGACAAGATGCAAATATGACATAATTATGTCATGAATATGCTAAGTCGTGTATCATGACATTTAGCAACTTAGAGCCAGATGCTGGTTCACATTCATGCCCAGCATTCAAGGGACAGCTCTCTTTTGATGTAATATTGCTGCATCCATGGGAACACAACCAAAGTTCCCCTACCTTTTGCATTTTTTCCAAGGGAGCAGACATTTTTCTCAATGTCATTGACCACTTGCAGTGCAGCCACTCTGTTTTTGAGTATTGGATGAAAATGTTGCTCAAGAAATGACTCTGTGGTAGTTGAAGCATTTGACCCAGTGTCAAGGAGGCAATTAACCCCCACTAAATCATAGCTCATATTTTCCTTGCTACTCAGCTACATGGGTGACACCCTCTGTGGGACACTGCAGTGCATGATACAGGAGCTGCTCTTCAGGTGGGTGTCCCACCAGACACTGCCAGCTACCCAACATTTAAAACATACAGGCTGACCATCAGCATCAAACTTGGGCTGTTCCCCTCAAAGCCCAGTCCCCATGCTGGCACCTATGCCCAACAACCCAGCAACAAGGCAGCAGGGAACACGGGGGAAGAGAGGACCCAAACGCAAAAATCCCCAAGACAAGCAGATGCAGTAAAAAGTCTTAATAAAACCAAAATCACTGGAAGAGTCCAGGGCCAGGCAGCAAAACTTAAACAACTAAAAATCATCCACACAGGAGAAAAAGACTAAACGAAAATACAAAAGTCCTTACTTGAAAACAAAAGGAAACCAAGGTAAATCCATGAGGGGGAAGACGGAAAGGCAATAGGTACAAGAACGAACACAGGGACTTGGCAAGGCAGAAGCACACACAGGAACCAACACAGGTAAAGACACGGGTACAGACACAGGTGCAAACTTGAGTACAGACAGAGACAAACTGACAAGGACACAGGGGAAACAACAAGACTTAAATACATGAGGTAATGAGCAACAGGTGACACCAGTTAGGGCAGGGCAGGCAATCACAAAAGGCAGGAAACTAGACAAAGGAAGTAGAACAAGACAAGATACACAAGGGCTATAACTTCAAAATAAAACAGGAAATATGAACAGAACTTAACCTAAATCAGAGTCCAAAAAGGTTCAAGAGTCCACAAAAGAGTTCAAAACAAAACAAAAGGGTTCAGATAATACCCCTATCAAGGCTGGCCGGCCATGACAGTTGTTCCTTCAATGTTGCTTCAAAGTACTCTCAACAAGGGCCTCCTGCCGCTTTAGGATTTGCAGAATTTCCAAAATAACTGGGTGGGATTCTGGAAACAGAGCCACCGTCACACTGGATTCAACAGCCTCTGCGCCCACCTCCTTTCCACATCAAAACCTCTCTCCAAAGATCAAAATAACATGGACCCATGGTTGCCTTGTCTGCCTTCCTTAAGAGCTTGTAACTCAGTCTGCAGATGATTTTCCATCTTCAGCAGACCAGCCTAATCAATACCAGTGCCAAACTGGGCTTGGCTTCACCAAGGGCGCCTTGGGCTTAGGAGGCAGAGCGGGTTGTCGTCTAATCAGGTTGGTGGTTTGATCCCCTCACTGAGCCCCAAATTTCCCCTGATTTATCTTTAGTGTGTGAGTGTGTGTTAGCAAAGTGTTGTACAAATGTGTGTTTGAACAGGTGAATGTGACTTTGAGCGCCGTTTAAAAATTCAATCAAACCAGGAAAAACTCACATGCTTTGAGTGGCTAATAAAGCAGTTCATTTCCCATCCATTTAGTGGCCTAAATTGTCCAACGCAGCTGGCAGTCTTGACCTGTCAAGCCACCCAGTCTTTGTGAGACTTTGTGAGGTCTAAAACCTGTCCTACAAGCATTGGGCCGAACCTCTCTCTGTGCTTTCCTTTCCTAAAATTATTCTTGTTACTGCTGTTTTTGACCTTTAGTCAGAAGGGTCCTCAGAGGCACTGCAAGACTGCTTCTCCACCACAGACTGGGAGATATTCAAACAGGCTGCCACCTACACCTACAACACCACAGACCTACAAGAATACATAGAGACCGTCACTGCCTACATCTCTAAGTGCACTGATGATGTCACAGAAACCAAGACTATCACTGTTTGGGTCAATCAGAAGCCATGGCTCACAGGAGAGGTCCACAGGCTCCTGAGGGTGAGGAATGCTGCCTTCAGAACTGGGGACGAGGTGTGCCTAAGGACAGCAAGGGCAAACCTGTCACGTGGCATCAGAGAGGCTAAGAGGCAGTATTCCAGGAAGATCACGCAGTGCTTCAATGACAGCAGAGACACCCGGAGTCTGTGGCAGGGGACACAGTCCATCACGGACTACAAGCCCACACTGCAGACCGCCGACAGCTCCACCTTTCTGCCGAACGAGCTGAACAAATTCTTCGCTCACTTTGAGGCACACAACATCATCCCTGCACAGAAGACTCCACCCCCTCCTGGCGACCAGGTGTTGACACTATCCCTGGTCGAGTACTGAGAGAGTGTGTTGCGGAACTCACAGATGTCCTAACAGACATCTTTAACACATCACTGAGCCAGGCTGTTGTCTCCATGTGCCTTAAAGCCTCCACCATCATTCCTGTGCCCAAGAAGCCGTCTCCCTCCTGCTTCAATGACTACCATCCTGTTGCACTCACCCCCATCCCAATGAAGTGTCATGCATCACATCAAGTCATCTCTCCCCACCCTGGACCCATCTCAGTTTGCATATCGGTCCAACCGCTCAACCGATGATGCAATCTCAACAGCCCTCCATCCAGCCCTCATAGATCTGGACACGAGAGACTCATATGTTAGAAAGCTGTTCAGTTCAGCATTCAACACAATCATCCCCCAGCAACTTATACACAAACTGGACTGACTGGGGATCAACACATCGATGTGCAACTATTCAATTCAATTTTATTTATATAGCGCCTTCCACAACTAGCTGTTGGACTTCCTGACAGGAAGTCCACAGGCAGTACGGGTCGGCAGCAACACCTCTAGCACCATCACACTGAACACTGGGGCCCCCCTAGGATGTGTGCTGAGTCCCCTCCTCTTCACCCTGCTGACCCACGACTGCACACCGTCACACAGCTCCAACCTCTTCATCAAGTTTGCGGACGACACAACTGTGGTGGGTCACATCAGTGAGGTGAGCCGCCTGGCCAAGTGGTGCAGTGACAACAACCTCGCCCTGAACGTGGAGAAGACGAAGGAGATCATCGTAGATTTCAGGAGAGCGCACACCCGGCATGCTCCCCTAACCATCAACTGTGCTGCTGTGGAGAGAATGAGCAGCACCAAGTTCCTGGGTGTGCACATCTCAGAAGACCTCTCCTGGTAAAAAAAAAAAAACAAAACACTGCATCACTGACTGAACGACTCTACTTCCTCCGTAAACTGAGGAGAGCCAGAGCCCCAGCACCCATCAAGAACAGTTTCTACAGGGGCACCATAGAGCAGAGAGTGGTATGGCACCTGCACCGTGTCCTGCCGGAAAAAGCTACATCTCTCCCCTCCCTTCAGGACACCACACTCGCCTCACCCGCAAAGCCCTCTGCATTGCAGGCGATCCCACCCACCTGTCCAACAGCTTCTTCAGTCTGCTGCCGTCCAGAAGGAGACTGAAGAGCCTCCGGGCCAGGACCAGCTGACTGAGAGACAGCTTCATCCACCAAGCTCTCAGGATGCTGAACTCTCTCCCTGCCGTCCCTCCCCCTGTGGACCCCCGCACACATGAATCCCCCCTCTGAACCCCCACTGGAACCACTGACCAACACACACACGACCCCGTCCCCTCTGCACTGTCTACCAACACATACACATATACCACTGGACTGTTCTGGACCAGCACCTGCACTTTAAATCAGCTGTTGCTATGTGCCCTGCTGCTGCTTGTTTTTTGTACAAGATATTTTGACTAGTATAACACTGTGGGCCTAGGGAGCACCGTAATTTCAAATCCTGTGTATGACCTGCACATATGGTTTTGACAATAAAGCTGACTTTGACTTACAGTGGTCTACAAACACACTAAACCAGTGCAATGGGAGCTCACAATCTGTATACTGGAAGCTGCACCAGTCTGCAGAAACATGGGGTGGGCACTGAAGCAACCAATTCAATCACAACAACAAGAAAGAGAATGTATGCGGACGACACTGCAGTGATAGGAAGCAGCACTGGCGGGGACGAAGTGGCCGACAAGAGGGAGGTGACCAGTCTGGTGTCATGGTGCAAGGACAACAACCTCACCCTCAACTCGGACAAGACGAAGGAGATGATAGTGGACATGAGGAAGGAGAGGAGGCCTCATCAGCCACTGTTCATCTGGGAGCTTGAAGTGGAGAGGGTGAGCAGCTTCAAATACCTGGGCATCCACATCAGTGAGGACCTCACCTGGATACTCAACACCACACAGCTGGTCAAGAAGGCCCAACAGCGGCTGTATGTCCTGAGGAGGCTGAGGAAGTTTGGCATGTTGCCTAAGATCCTCAGCAACTTCTACAGCTGCATTGTCGAGAGCATCTTGACAAGCTGCATCACCATGTGGTATGGCAGAACTATTGTTATGGACCGCAAACGCCTGCAGAGAGTGGTGAAGACTGCTGAGAAGATCACCAGGACTCCACTGCCCTCTCTGCAGAGCATCTATCACCGCAGAGTCCACAGGAGAGCTGCCTCCATCTTTAAGGACCCCACCCACTCCCAACACAGACTGTTCATACCTCTACCCTCAGGCTGGAGGTACAAAATAGTGCTGCACGATTTGATGAAAACGTGTGATTGCAATTATTGTGGACAATATTGCAATTTGCGATTGCGATTACGATATTATAAATGAATGGTGTCATGAGTCCACTTGCTTGAATATCAGGGACAACACAGAATAATGATAGTTTGTGTATTTCTCAACTCAAAACATACACATGACAGAAAAAAAATACAAAACCTGAAGATTACAGACTGTTTGTTCCAAATAATATCACAACACGTCTTGCTGTTCAGGGTCGTCATACCTGAATCCAAAGTATCGCCATACAACATAAGTAGCATTTTTTTTCGCCGCCAACTCTGCTTGTCCCCTGTTCCTCCTCAGCGTCCATGTCGGTCACTATTGTTTGCTGAAAGCCGGGGTAGTCACGTGACCATACCTGCGGCTACCCACAGCGTGTGGATGTGGCGTCAATTACTCCACATTGGTTTACATTAAACATGACATTAAATCGCAAATCGCAGTCTTTTATGCGGTTACGTAATCGCACAGCGTGACATTGCGATTGCGATTAGATTAATCGTGCAGCACTAGTACAAAAGTGTGATATGCAGGACTTCGAGCCTAAGGAACTCTTTCTTCCCAACTGCCATCAGACTTCTAAACAGCAGACAGTAGCCTACAGGAACCTGAAATCACAGACTACCTCATGCTGTAACTGTACTTGTTACATTCCCAGTTTGCACATGCAGCATTGCACAATTAAATTGCACAACTGTTGCACTCATTGGTTTCTGTTGCAATTTAAAGCAGTATGCTCTGTTGCTCATTCAATAGAGCATACTGCTTTAAATTGCCTTTTGCCCTTTTGTACTATTACGTATCTATTTTATACCGTTTAGAATCTGTAGCGTTTTTAGAATTTATATTGTGTGTATTGTCTAGGCATTCAGTGTGGACAGCAAAGTAACTTTGACTTGACCACCCCTTGCCCCCCGCACACAAACCCTTTGTAGGAGACAAGTTCAGAGTTCTTTGCCTCACCTTCAAATGACACACTGACATTTCTGTATAAAAAAAAAAATTTGCTGTTCTCTACCGACTATCCATGAAAGCTGTTCATATTTGCTGTTCTGTGACACGTACACAACCCACAACAAAGACAAGTGAAAGCCACAAACACTTGAACAGAAAACAAAAAAATGTCAATGCTCCAGCAAAAAAAGTAGCAATCAATTTGTTGAGTTTGTTAGTTGAGGAGTGGCATGAGCAGCTTTCACTAACTGCAGAACCCTGTCAGTGTGTGTGTCACTGAGGCAGCTTTTCAGAGGCACCGCGGGTCACGAGAGAGTTGGGGTTAGTTACAACAGATTCTGAATCAGATGGTATTCTCAAGCAGTACAAGGAACGACAAATCCAGGCAATTTCAGACTAAACAAAGCATGTGTCCGGTTCAGTTTTATTTTCACAATCAAAAACATTGGTCAGGAGTACATTTGGATGAACAATGACGCTACATTAGTCTTTAAAAATTATATTGTGATTACTGAGTTTTGGCTCAGTATTTACCCTGAGGTAAAGCTGATAACACAGGCCAGAATCTCATTTTAAAAAGTTCACCAATCATTTTCAAACCCTTATTTTTACTGTCCCACTTAAAGCCATGACAGCTTTGATTCTAAACTCAACCACAAATACCCAGAAATCTCTTCTCATTCATCACTGACTCTTCCCTCTCATTCCCTGACATTACCAAATACATTATGACATCAGCTCTTTCTGCATGAAATCCATTATTTTTAGAGTCAAACCTCAAGATAAGATCTTGACAATGAATCAGACTTCTAATAAGAGTCTCCCTTCTCTGCCATGTACAGATAGTGTGAACATACAGTAACAGTTACCGTTTCTCTCTCATGACAAGAAAAGCTGCTGACAAAGTTGCAGTGTTTCCTCTGGACAAGAGACTTCATGGCCGATGGTCCGAGGGTCGCAGTAGATCTCATAGTCATTTCCACCCTGTCACAAAAAAGCACAGACATACAAACAGAAGAAAGCTTTCAGACACAGGTTACTAATGTAAACGTCATATTAAAATACCGGTATATGTGTGCATCTGGGTTATCTTTCATATCTGAGTCCTAAAGCAGTTATAACAATGCTTTCTTCATACTAGCTCAGACAAGGCCATCTGCAAATAGTGGAGCCAGGATTATTGTTCATATCAAAAAATCTTTGAATGCATTGACACATAAACTGCTCATCCTCCTACACAGCAGCAAGGTCCCCATCATCTTGTTAAAGTGGTCATAAAGAAACATGAGGATTAGGAGCACAAAATGTGATTGACGGACTCTACATCTGACCAAACCAATTTACTCATCTACTTTCCAAAAAAAAATTAGTACCAGTTACTTTGTAAAAAAGGCTCTAGCCTATAGGGCCACACCTATGTTAGGATGATGTTCATTGACTACAGCTCTGCATTCAACACAGTCATACCACACAGACTTTCTGAAAAAATCCTCAACCTTGGACTGGCACCACGCCTCTGTAGGTGGGTGCTGAACCTCCTGACAGACAGACCTCAGCCAGTCAGGATAGGAAACAGGACAGTAAGCACAGGGACTCCCCCCCCAGGGCTGTGTACTGAGCCCGCTTCTGTACACCCTCTTCACCCATGTCTGTGTGGCCGCAGAGCAACACCAGCATCATAAAGGTTGCGGATGACACCACAGTCATTGGACTGATCACTGGTGGAGAGGAGACATCATACAGAAGGCAAGTGGTTGACCTGGTGACCTGGTGCCAGGAAAATAATCTCTCCTTGAACACAAATAAGACGAAGGAGATGATTATTGATCCACGGAGGAGGAGGACAGAGCAGCACACACCACTTCACATCAGTGGGACAGAGGTAGAGAGGGTGAAAACCTTCAAATTCCTTGTGACCTACATCAGTGAGGACTTAACCTGGACTCACAACTGTCACCACCTTGTGAAGAAAGCACAGCAGAGACTTTTCTTCTTGAGAAAGCTGAGGAAATTCGGCATGACACCCAGAATCCTCAGCAATTTCTATAGATGTACAGTGGAAAGTGTCATAACCAGCTCCATCACGGTGTGGGACGGAGCCAGCTCTGCTCAGGACAGGAAGGCTCTGCAGAGAGTGATACTGCACAGCACATCTCTGGAGTAGCCTTCCCATCACTCAGGGACATTTACACCAGTAGGTTCGTCAGCAGGGCCCACAACATCATAAAGGACAATACACACCCACAACAGCCTTTTCACACTCCTGCCTTCAGGGAGGCGATACAGGAACGTGAGAACAAGGACAACTAGGCTCCTCAAGAGTTTTTACCCGCAAGCCATCAGACTCCTGAATACAGACACTTCGCACACCCCACCCACCCCCGATATTCTCTGTAAAAGGCAGCATAGTGAGGCTGCATGACCAAAGTAAGAGAAAGACGTGGGTTAGTTGAAGTATGGCTAACTCAGTAAGTGTGTTGTATACTGTCGGAGTCAGCTAGGTGCCAGTCTGACAACAAAGGCTTCTTTGCATCAAGTAGGTACATCTAGTCTCTTTATTACTGGTTTCACTGAGCAGTTCTACTGGCATTCTACCTTTTAAAGAATTTCTATGTTAGCACTAAAGCCACCAGACTCTGTGCTGTTGTTCAGTATTTAGCAGACTCACAGGTTTGGTCTTGTCTCCAAAGAAGTGAATGGTTGAGTAGTTGTCCTTCTCAACAATCCCCAGACAGTACCTCTTATCCCACCCATCAGGAAACACATCAAAGCTGATCTGCCCTCCTGCAGAGAAACACAGACATGATACAGAAAATCCATATCACACTGAGAAGGAGAACAGCCACAAGTGACCTGATGTTTCATCCTGAAGTTCTCTCTGAAGTTCATGCACTCATTTGTTCCATAAAGATGTATAATTTCAGCTACCTGAAGCACACAGGCTGTTGCTGCTTTCATAAACAGACTGGCTGAAAACGCAAAAGCTGAAAAACTGTAATGAGCGTTGTTGACTTACCAATTGAAAATGAAAGCCCTTTTCCTTTGAACTCTTCCTTTAATACAGACACAAACGTCTCTCTGATTTTCTCTTTCTGTTAAGAAAGAAAGAAAGACAAAATAATCACAGCCCTGAGGTGGAGCCTCATTTTCTGTCGATTTTCATTCTTTTGTGCTGGAGATTATTTGAAATAATATATATGTGTCACTGCTTTAGTCAAACAGGAACCTCTAGGTGTCAATCAATGTGTCACATTCTGTGCATGACATATACACTGAGCACTTTAATAGGAACACCTGTGCACCTGCTTATTCAGGCAGTTATCCAATCAGCCAATCATGTGACAGCACTGAAATGTATAAAATCCTGCAGATGAAGGTCAGGAGCTTCAGTTAATGTTCACATCAAACGTCAGAATGAAAAAATGTGATCTAAGTGACTTTAACTGTGGAGTGATTGTTGGTGCCAGATGGGCTGGATTCACACTTTCAGATCGGAGCCAAAAACAACAAGCAAACAAAACCAAAGCATCCACTGAAGCAGCAGCTCTGAGGATGGAAACACCCTGTTGATGAGAGAGGTCAGAAGAGAATAGTCAGACTGGTTGGAGCTGACTGAAAGGCTACATTAACTCAGATAACCATTCTTTACAACTCTGGTGAACAGAAAAGCTTCTGAACAGCACATCCAGTTTTGAGGTGGATGAACTACAACAGCAGAGACCACGTCAGGTTCCAGTCCTGTCAGTCAATAACAGAGATCTGAGGCTACAGTGGACACAGACTCACCAAAACTGGACAGATGAAGACTAGAAAATCATAGCCTGCTCTGATGGATCTGGATTTCAGCTGAGGCTGCAGATGGCAGTGTCAGAGTTTGGCATCAACAGCATGAATCTATTTACCCAACCTGCCCTGTGTCAACAGTCCAGGCTGGTGGTGGTGGTGTGATGGTGTGGGTAATGTTTTCTTGGTTCACTTTGGGCCTTAATACCAATCAGTCATGGTCTGAATGTCACAGTCTGTCTGAGTATTGTTGCTGACCATGTTTATGGCCACAGTTCACCATCTTCTAATGGCTACTTCCAGCAGGATAATGCTCCATGTCACAAAGCTAATGTCGTCTCAAACTGGTTTCATGAACATGACAGTGAGTTCAGTGAAATTCAGTGTCCTGCCCAGTCTCCAGACATGAATCCAGTAGAACACATTTGGGATGTGGTAGAACAGGAGATTGGCAGCATGAATAATGTGATGAATCATCTCAACATGGAGCAGAACCTCAAAAGAAAGTTTCCAACATCTGGTGAATCCATGACAGCAAAGTTAGGAACTACCCAGTGTCCATGTGGAGAACCTGATAAAGAACTCAGTGAGTGTATACACTAATAATTAATTTTTGGCCACTGAGATGCAAAGGAAGCTGATATTAAAACCCATTTTATTATCACATTAAAAAGATGTTTGTCAAGCATCTTAACCAAACGTTGCCTAAAATCTCCACAGATACATAAGAGCAGCATTTATTTGGAGCCATGTTTCTGGCCACTGGACGAACGTCTGCTCAGTATTCACTCTTGTCTGTTTTGGTCTCCACTAACTCCTAAGAAAAACATCTGGCTCTTCAGCTGCTAAATGTATGACTATGCTCACCTGCTGGTCTCTAACTGCGTCTGACTGATGTTGAGTGGAAAGACAGGACCAAAACAATAAGCGTGTGTGCAATAAAACCAAAACAATGCGCTGAAAGATGCTAACATGCTCTGTGGGTTACCTCTTCCACACATCATATAGCCATTTCATTTAATACAAAAACATCAATGAGTTTTAAGTGATACATGTTCTGACTCAAACTAAAGACATCTTACTCAGTGTGAATGCATGTGCGCTACCTGATCTAGCTCGTAGAATTCGTTCCTCTCTTCCTGCGTACAGCTGCGACCAACAGGGGAGACGTTCAACATACCATTACGGAATTCAATAAATGTCCCCCTGTAAAACATTACACATTACAGTTTAGTTTCCATAAGGCTAAAGCAGGTCATTGCTATCCATTAGTATTCTATGCATTCAAATGCTGCAGAACTTCCAGTACACCTGCATGACCATTCCATCTGTTACACAACTACAGAACCATTATCTAAAGAACACTAACAAATACTGATCATGTGATGACCACTCTGATTTGTCCATACCTCTTCTTAGGCAGTTTGATCTTGGCCATGTAGTTGAGGCAGAAGTTGATGAAATCTTGCAGCAGCTCTTCTCCCATATGGGCCTGGATGGACTGACGACAGCAAGAAGACTAAGTAAACTCCCCTGGCCTGTCACATGAGGTACTGTCATCATATTCAGAATATCTTTTTTTTGTTCACAAAACCAGGATTGAGATGGCAAATCATCTTCATCTGTCAAAAAAAACTGACACTACAGGCTTACAACCATTAAAACAAAAAGGTGTGGTTTGGATACATTACATCAATACTACCTGAACTGAGAGTAACTGTCCATTTTTATAGGCCACAAGACCATTTTCAGCAAACACATAGTCCACTTTCTGGAGCACTGCACACAGACGAACAGAACAACAGAGTCAAACTAACTACACACTTAAGAAGTAAATATTTTGTTGGTCTATAGAAGGACAGATGTGTGTGTCTCACCATCATCTCCCAGCTGCTCCTTGATCTTGCTGAGGTCTGAACCCCCAACCACTCCAACATGAACCCGAGTCCTCAACTTCTCAAGGAACTTGGTCATATCTGGAGTCACACGCTGAAACGCATGACAGAAAAAAATGACAGAAACGAGACTTAATCAAATGATCAAATTGAAAATAATGCCAAGATAGATCACAAAGATGCAGGAAGAAAATCCATAACCTTTGATAGTTTGCATCATCAAACCCTTCTGCAGACTGAAGTTTAATGTCAGCCATTTTTTTAACATTATGTTTTATTGATTTGAACCACAAACATGTACACATACAGTCAATGCTACTATCAAATCTGTATCAGCACAGCATGTATACAACCAAATGGCAAACCAAAATAAATAAATAAATTAAATAAATTAAATAATAATATTTATTAGTAAAAAACAAATAATAACTCACAAGACTCATCCTGTTCAACAAAGACACCTCATATGCATATTCCATAAGTGATAACAATAACCATTATTAAGGGCAAACCATTACTCACAAATATTAAGAATATTAAGTTCTGTACTTAAAAAAATGACACGCTCTCACATATTAATTGACAGAAGCTTACAGTTCTTTACTTGTGGAGTAGGTTTCATAACACAACGGAAACACGATTATAGAATTAGCACCGTTTGAGCGACCCGCACATTTGTTGTGCCTCTAAGTGCGGCCATGTTTGCCATAGCTCTACACAATTCGTGGTCAGCCTGAATATTTAATATATGTGTAATTTAAAAAATGACAAAGTCCTTTGGGCTTTTGGTTCCGTCAGACACGAGGGGTAGTTGTAATTCCCTGGTCTGTGATTGGTTTGCAAACTGAATGACCTGCACTGACACCGACACAACACTACTCTTATCACTGCTGTACGTCTGTCGCCGTGTCGCGGGTAATACGTATACGCCTACGTATGACGTTACTGACCGGAACTATGTTCCAAAGTACACGGAGCGCTTTATCGCTCGGAAGAACTACAGTTACAGCGTGGAGCCGGATGTTGAGAAGACATTATATAGTGCTAAATGTTTGAAGTGAGTCAGATGTATCAGTAGTTTTTCACACGCACGCACTCTCTGTCTACCTGTCTTGCAGCCGTCAGAGTTCCGTCCACATCAAAGAGGCAGAGTGTGCTCGAGTCCACGGCGTCTTCACTCATCTCGCCTCTCTGCCCTCAGACGGATCCGCTGATGTCTCTGTGGACAGACACAGTCTATATTCTCCACATGTACAGTGTTCTCTCAGTGTGTATCCGCACTCTTTCTCGCTGCCAGTATTTTTAGATACCGGTCCTTCTTTCCACTGTATCACTGCAGAGAACTACCACTACTACCAAAGATATTGGTGTCCTCTTCTTTAGTGTTTACTAACTGAGCGCAGGAGTAAGGCCCATACCGCCACCCAGTGTGCCGGAGTGTGTAGAACCGACATGAAATAAAGCCCTTTTCTGTCTTGGCTGATATCAGGTCACATCTTAATAACTTCGGCTTAAAGCTATAAGAAAAGAATGCAGCATTCCCCTCCCCAGCTGTGAAACAACAACGTGATGGGGGTGCTATGTTTTCCTACATACTGATTGGAAACTCCCTTTCATGTTCCTCTCTTTGTTGTCAGGAAGGCCTTGATATTTTCTGAGGACAGGGGATACCTTGTTGAGGGGTTCTACAAATGGAGTTGATTGAACTGCAACACAGAAACATGTATTTCACTTTTTTACTGCATGGAGCAATTCTGTGTGGAAGGAAAGCCTGTTGGTTCTACTTATTCAAAATATTAAGCAATAGTTTTCAATTGGCCATGCACTTCATTGTTGTCTATGGAAAAAACAACACCTGGTTCAGATATGCTTTTGATATGCTAATGAATTCTCTGATTCTTCAGACCTTGTCGTAACACTCAACAATCATGGACCCCTCCTTCATATAAAACTGCAAGTCTGAGGGCAGAAGACGAAGGTATTTCTTAACTTCAGTAAAATCTTCTTTGATTGTGTCTTAGTAAAACACCTCATGAGTTTCTTTTTAACTCCATTCCTATCAGCCTCTGAAGTCTTTGTTCTCCATGTTGTCTCCCTAATATTCTCTTTTGCACTGCATGATCATGATGCAGTGTCTATTTGTGAAGCCTCATTACATATAGCAGTTTGACAAAGTTTTATTTTTTTCCTGGGATTAACTGGGATTTTTAGGGACCTGGAGAGGAAAAAGTATTTGACAAGAAAATAGAACATTTGAGAAAGGCAGTAAAAATACAATGAAGAGAAATATGAACTCCCTGGCCTCTTTTATTAGGTGTACCTATACAACCTGATGGAATCCAGTACAACCTCTCAGCCACATTCTAATTTTACAAAGCTTATAATGTTCAGAGTAGTATTAATTCAACTATATACATTACTGTTGGTTAGTCTGGTTAGTGGTGGTGTTGTACAGGTCTACATTATATTATCCACCCTCTTGTTTGTAAATGAGTAGTACAACACCACTTTAAACTAATAAACTGTTAAATTAACATCTCTCTGAAAATCGAAACAGAACCCTATTATACAGTATGTACATGCTGTCCTACAAAAGTTATTATTACTGTGGGGTATTGTTTTAGAAAGATAATGGTTCTGTGATAGCTTCATTGTGGTGCAGATTTGAAACAAGCCATTTGCTGCAAACAAAAGGAGAAACATTTTGTTGAAGTTTTTCTTTGACATGCCACTCACTCACTTTTTTTAAAATTTTTTTATCAGACATAGCTATAGACCCCCTTCCATGTTTCTGCATGAATTGTTTATAAATAACAAACTACATAACACAGCTCACTGATGAAGAACTATCCGTGTTTTGCATACATTACCTATATTCGGGTTATTTTTCCGCCATTTTCAAACAGTTTCCTGCCCATGAAAAAAAAGAGGATTATAGACTACACGCCATTTTTTTGTGCAGTTTTTGTCATTGCTCCCATGTACTTTTAGTGCTGTAAGGCACCATGTATAATGTTTAAACACGCTCATTACTTTCATAATTTGTTATGGTTTAGAAATCTATAACAAACTACTGTTTATTGATGGACAGCGTGTTTTCATATGAGAACAACAGGCCTAAATCTTATACATCACAATCTTATGGAGATGTATAAGATTTTGCACTTTTAACAAATATTAACTATTTTTTCCCCAGTAATTCATATATTGTGTATATTCAGTCAAAACACTAAAGAATGGCAGTTTTCCCTTCAAATTTGATTTCTCACTTAATAGACGCGAGTACACAGACGCCATTGCACACCAAAGGCACTTAAGTTGTATTCTGAAGTGGAAAGCTAAAACCGGAAGTCTTATTTTCATTCTCTGGCAAGTTTAGCCATCACCCGCGCCGATGGAAATCAAATGAGCAGTTTTGTGTTTCACTTACAAGTGCGAGTTGTTAAAAAAAATGACAGTGAAACAGGCTATTAATCGTTTATGTTGCTGTTGGTCTCATCCAGGAAACAAACGGTTAAGACGTGTCCCCAACCACATCAACAGATGCTTTGACTCTGAGAAAACAAAGGAGTTTTCGCGCCGAATGTTTAAAAGACCAATTCAACCAATCGGCGTACAGGTAATGCATCCAAACATGATATCTTAATCTTGCACAATGCACCCAATCACAGCACCGTGTCTGTCTTGTGCCCAACGTTCAAATTTAAATACTTGAATCTGACCAATCCGCTGATAGCGGGGAGGAGCTGTGGAAGTAGTTCTGGTCAAGTTAGTTCAGTCTCGCAGACGGTGACAAAACAGTTGCGCTTTCTTCCTCATTCACTCGTTTACAACTTGTCTTGCAGCAAACAGGTAAGGGAATCACTTTTGCGACAATATTTTCCAACTTTGTTGTTTATAGTAACCGTTGTTTCTTTGGTAATTTGGTGTAATGTCTATGGCGACCGAGTTTCCTACGTTGAGTCTTATTAGTGAATAAATAATTTCGTTTTGTATTTTGGCATAAATCGCAACATTGCGTAAATTCTCCGTGTGGAAGAAGCCGTTGGAGTGTAGTTATTTCAAATTACAAATGATGAAGTTTCGCGTCTCTGTCGATTCCGTGTAACAGGCAATGTAGTCTATGGCTGTGCGATTAGTGCGCAGCATGCAGTTCAAACGCCATTTGGTTTTGTAGCTTAGCCTGCTACAACACGGTAGCGGCCACATTTTAAGTTTGAATTAAGTTGCCATTTGGGTTAGACTCACTCCCGTGCTTAGTTACTCAGTAATCAGAGGTGGACTAGCAGTCGCGCAAAAGTGAAGTGGTTCTTATTAGAGTACTTTAAGAAGTTTTTTTTTGCGCAGTTTAGTTTAGGCGGGAAGATACAAAATGGAGTCGCGTCTTTTTGTCCCAGAGAAGCAGAAATCCGATTAGAGCCTTAAAACACCCCTGGGCGTCAGCTTGCCCCATTTGTACTTCTATAACGTTGCTTGCAATACTCGACGATAAATGTGCGGATATTTGCCTGGATCAATATTAATTAAACTAAACATTTACTTTTATTTATTTGTGTTCTTTTAAAAATTAACATTTTGTGTGTATATGATATATATGTAAGTATATCTATATATGTGTGTGTGTGTGTTATTTTACTAGGTACAAGCTTTACATTATACTGTCTACTCAGATGCTTTAGAAGTGTTTTTTATTTTTTTAAACTTCCAATTCCCTTTACATGTTGTGTTCTTGCTGTTGTTTGTAGATTAAGTGCAGCCATGACAAAGGACCCAAATAAGCCAAGAGGGAAAACCTCCTCCTATGCTTTCTTTGTCGCAACCTGCCGTGAAGAGCACAAAAAGAAACACCCAGGGACCAGTGTAAGCTTTGCAGAGTTTTCCAAGAAATGCTCTGAGAGATGGAAGGTGAGTTGGTATCAAATGTTTAGGGCTGGACATGGGATTTTCCATATTACCAAATTATGGTTTATTATATCATTCAGTGTTATAAAGTGAAAAGAGCAAGTTACTTGAATAGATTAAAAAGTTTTGTTGCAGATGCGGTTCCTGTCTGTATTTTTTCCTGATCCATGAGTTACACACACAGAACACAATCAAACACTCACAGCATTCCATACACTGGACTGGCACTAAGCTGCACTTTATTACTTACTTACCTACTTACTTAACTTTACTTACTCTACTTTGTGTTTATATTTTGTGTTCTTTTCTTTTTAAGTATTTGTGTTATTTGTGTGCCTTAAAGCCGAGAGTCTCTGCAAAATCTCGTTATGTTCACATAATGACAATAAAGACTCTTTATTCAAAATCTGTACATGCCACTCTACATAAGGATATTAAATTAGATGCTTGTCTTCAATAAATACAACTTGATAAATATGTCCATGGAGGCCGTAACTGAAGAAGCTTTCTGTTTTGCCTTTTAAAGACCATGTCAGCAAAGGAGAAGGTGAAATTTGAGGAGATGGCCAAGAATGACAAGATCAGATATGACCGAGAGATGAAATCGTACGTCCCTCCTAAGGGTGCCAAGAAGGGCAAGAAGAAGAAAGACCCCAATGCCCCAAAGAGGCCACCGTAAGTCTTCACCACAGTAGTCCCATGTAGCGTTAAAAAAAGTTGAGAGAAGAAATGTGTTTTTTTTTTTTAAGCTACTTTCATGTGTTGGTGCTTTCTGGCATTAATCCCATCTTCTGCTTTATTTTCCTTTCCAGCTCTGCTTTCTTTGTGTTCTGTTCCGATCACCGTCCCAGGATCAAGGAGGAGAACCCTGGTATCTCCATTGGTGACATTGCCAAGAAGCTTGGCGAGTTGTGGGCTACACAGAGTTCCAAAGACAAGGCTCCTTATGAGGCCAAAGCTGCCAAACTGAAGGAAAAATACGAGAAGGTATCCACCTTTTGCCCAGCATTTTTGTGTAGTGCCACTTAAGGTCACTTAAACCAATGACAAAATGACAGGAGTAGTGATTCCCGTTGCTGTAAATGCTCTTTAGGGCACCAGGCACTGATGTGTAGCTGAAAATGGTAACATTTGCTAAAGATTAGATTGCCGTTACAGTTCATAGCACATAGAAAAGGTTCTAACACAGTTTTCAGTATATTAAGACACTTGTATGAGGAGGCTACATACATTGTCCCTTTCTTTTTAGGATATTGCTGCTTACCGAGCCAAAGGTGGTTCAGGGAAGAGTGATGCTGGTAAAAAGAGTGGCCCAGGCAGGCCAGCTGCCAAGAAAGCAGAACCAGCTGATGACGACGATGATGATGAGGAAGAGGATGACGACGAAGAGGAAGATGAAGATGATGATGATGAGGATGACGACTAAGCGGTTTATGTTAACGGATGTGAAGTTTGCAATGTGTTGTTCAGCTTAACTCTGTGTTTTGTGTGTATGATTCAAAAAGTATAGCCTGCTGTCCCTGTTAGTCTGCCTCTGTTGGATACCAGACCTTTATTCCTTTTCTAATTCAGGGATTTAGTGTTTATTTTGTCACTTAGCCCCATTATGACCCCCCCAGCTGAACTTGGGTTTGTTACATTTTAGATCCTTGTTACTATCGAAACGGGCAGCCAGATATCAACTTCCTGTCGTAATATAATGGACTGAAATTCCTGTACAGGCGGTGGACAGCAGCAAATCAGTAAAGTTTTAAAGTTATTGTTTCTGGATGCACTGCTTATGTTTTCCTTTTAGTGGTGCTGTTTCTTCAGTCATTTTACTACCAGGATTTATCTGTAGTTTGATAAAATGTTTGCAGCCATTTTTAATGTGGAACTTTGAAAACTTTCATGTAGAATGAATTTTTCTTTTTGTAATAAAATTTTGTATATTGATAGTTGTGTGGACCTAATCGTTCACCTTTTGCTTATTGGTACTTAAATCATACAAGTAAAGCTGTGGTTGCAATAATTGTTAGGATATACTGGGATTGTATGCATCAGAATCAAATTTTAAGATGCAATTGAATTCTGTACAACATTGTGCTGGTAATGCATTCTCAAAGTCAACAAACTGGAGTAACAAACTTCATAAATCAGATGAGTGATGTTTTCTAGGCCTGTTATTAGGCTTACTTGAGAAGACTGCTCTATTCATAAAAACAGGAATTCGTAATGGCTTTACTTTTTAAGATGTCAGCAGGTTTCCTCACAAAGACATATTCACACTGTAAGTTAAAGTTGAGAAATGTAGTCTATCTGCAGTATTTGATCTGAACTGATTATAGAATTTATATCGGGCCCTGTCATGTCATCCACTAATAGCAAGTGCAAAAGCAACACTTAGACAGGTTCAGATAATGCCAGTTCATTATAAATTACAGACAGCTTACCAGGCAGGCCCACTAGGCCAGAGCTTTTGTCACAACAAATTGTCCTTTCAAGACAATTGGGGTGTTGGACATCTGTGCCTGGGGGCCTGTAATCTTATGTGTCCATGCCTGTAGGTTGTGGAGGGGTAAACACAATTAGTCAAGTAGCCTAATTGGTTTAGGCTGTACTATAATGATGACTGCAAGGCCATTTGGTAGTGCCTTGCATTTTTACTTGAGGTCAGCTGTTTGGTTAACTTAGGTCAGGTGTGTTGTCTGCAGTTATAACAAATAATACAGTTTAAGTATTATGGTGTACTGGCTTTAGTCATGATTTCTTTTATCATGAGGTTAGAATAAGTTTTAGATTTTAATATATGGACAATATGTATTTTGGACAAAAGGCATGTAGTGATAAATATTCTTCATTAAAAGCAGGGAAGAAATTTTCTGCATATTCCTCTTTATTCATTCAACACAAACTAATATTTAAATATGTATACGTGTGAAATTCACTGCATTTACAGTCACCCTGATCCTTTATCTGGCATTTGAAAACTTGCAACAATAACAACATTCTGGCCGAAAGTATAGTAAACTGAGGAGATGTCCCTTGTTTACACCATGTTCTGGTAACACCACTTACACATAGTATCAGGGCATTTTTCAGTACTTAGAATGCAGTACAGAGTTACAACTAGAAGCACTTCTGTGAAATTGTAGGGAAAAAAACTTGTTGATGTTTCCATAAGTTTACCTAGTTTGTCTAGTTTTAAGGTCTCAGAGGGGACAAAATACCATCATAAGATCATTTGGTCATTTTTCTGACCCTTAATTGTCATTTTCCACTGTCTCTATGACTGTTATTTAAAAATATTATGACCAATGCCACCCCATAATAATACAGAAATATTTTCATAATTAGCTTTGCCAGTACATACCTTTTAACAATTATTATACATTTGTGAATTAAACTAATTAACCAAAACAGCTGAAGTTACATCCAACCACAAATCTGAAATTTGTTAGCTTGGGAAGGTAGTGTTTTGAAATAAATAAATGGTATTATTACACTAAGTAGAGTAGGACAACAGTTACTGAGAAGTGTTTGATGTATGGTTAGAACTTTTTTAAAAAGTAATTTTCAAAAAATTTGTGCGGTGATGTAAATGACATTGTGTGGTAGAAAAGACTTAATGAACGTGGATGTAAAAAATTGAAACCAGTAGAAACATTTGAAACATTTTGTTTAACTGCAAAATACTGGCAAGTAAAGTACATATAGTACATATAAGCAATAAACGATACATCAAAATGACATCAAATAATTGTGACAGTTGGATATATTCTGAAATTTCTAACTGGTCTCTTCAGCTAACAGTTGTGTATGAGTCACTTTTCATGGCCAAATCTAGTGTTGTCTTACTGTTGTCTTATGTGGCATCTTAAAACAGACAAAATTCATTTTAATTAATGTATATACATAGAATTACCCTTATCTATTTTTACAGTCCATATTACTTGGAGCCTATCAGCATTTAAACGTCTTTTTCATCACACAGGGGAGTGTGGTGGAGACATTTCTACAGCATTTTGTTAAAAAATGCAAGCTAGCCTAGCATATTGACTTTGATATGAGAGCTAGCATTCAAAATACACTTATTTAACCTGAAAGAATCTACCCTCTTTCTAACTTCCATGGAGATACAATGTGTTTGGACATGACATATATTAAAAATGTTATCTGCTCAAGCAATATTCACCTTGTTTTTTCTTCAAAAGCTGTACATAAAAATGCACGTCCTCCATATCAGACATTAGCAGCCACCTGATCAATCTACTGACTTATTGTTGTGTGTAAAAAATAATGTTGACAACTTTTGCACAATAACAAGGACAAAACACATATTAAAAGCTATAGGGATGCTGAAAAGTAAGGAGAAATCACAATGTCAGATATAAAAAAATTCAAAGATGATTTTATTGTTATTTTTACATAAACAGAGAAATGCTGGAAATGCTATGTATTCGTAAAAATATGACCAAATGAATGTCAGTAGTCTAAGAAGCTCCCACATGTAAGATAACAGTGACCACAAGTTCTTTTCAGGTCTACTCTCCTCGTTATGCCTCCTGACTAAAGTTTATTTATTATTAGTAAGAATAATAACTTGAGCCACATCAATAAGTGATGATGAGGTTAATTACCAGAACTGCTGTCACGTTATTATCTCACGGCCCATATTGGCTAGATATAAACAGAATTCTCAATGATGATCAGATGTAGCTGATCAACATATCTAATCAAGTCATGTGGATGAGAGTGTATATACAGTGATATACAGTACTGTGATGAATGTTGTCGGCAGAGACAACTGCTTGGGGTCAGATTAAGCATCGTAAGACATAACTGGGTATGGATAAGGTGAAGGGAAGCACGAATCGACGGAAAACCAGACTTTACTTCCCCCTGAATCTGCTTTGGAATCTGAGACCAACCATTTACGTGGAAGAATTGGTCTTACTGGCACCCCGGACAGCCAATGACTGATCAAAATGCTTATTCCCGCGGACCAATCGCTGACGTGGTTACGGCCTACCTCACACGGAGAACGGTGTGCAAGGGCACATTTCAGCACCTGGGAGCTGTCCGTTGTGCACGAGCCAGCCGACACCTGACGGTAAGAAGAGAAACACAGATACACATCAGGTGCATGTTAGTGCTGTAATATAAACGGCGATGACACGCAAAACAGACATGTCTAATCAGTCACCACCGACCTGCCGCTGTGTGTGTTCAGGCAGAGAACATCTGCGACACAAGTGTCTCAATAACACAGTTTCCACACGGATTAGCTGGTGCTGCTAAAACCTGTTGATACAATCTGCATATTCCTGAAATATAATAGGAAACCACCAAACCGCGTCTTGTTAGCTGCTGGTGGCGGCCGTTTGGGATCAAAATAGCTAGTTAACGTTAGTAGCTAACAGACAGGGTTAGGGTTAGGGTGGTCCAGACGAGCGTTTGATTAAGGCTACTTCACTATTATTGCTGTTGTTGTTATTGTCATGTCTGAAGCGATCTCTTTCTGGTAATATTAGTTTCGAACATGTTCTGTTGTCTAACCCATACCCAAAGCAACAGTGTTTTTCCATTATGAAAATACGTCTAGCTCCTGGGTTAAAGCCCAATCCTTTATGAGAAATCAAAGACATGAAACTGAAACGACGGTAGCGTTAACGTAGACGTATCAGACAACTTTAACCTTTCAGTCCCGTTTCGCATTGTGAATTACCGTAGATGCAATTTTCATCTGAGAATGACTAAAACCGAATTGAACAGAATAATGAATTGCCCAAGGAGGAGACCTGTATCAGGCTAATGCTGACTAGCCATACGGAGAGCTGGAAGACACCATTGTCCTGTCTAAACATGTACAGTTTTAATGGACAGCTGAATTATTTCAAAACGGAACATGTCTTTATCGTGGTTCATTCTTGCTGGGTGAGTGTAACCTAACCTACTGTGTAGAGAATACTCTTTTTAAA
Organism: Toxotes jaculatrix; assembly: GCF_017976425.1. NCBI lineage: Eukaryota > Metazoa > Chordata > Actinopteri > Toxotidae > Toxotes > Toxotes jaculatrix. The sequence goes on along the minus strand of NC_054397.1, from coordinate 30,532,721 downwards.
GCTCAGTCTTGAGTGGTCTCCTGGGAATGTATTAAGTTTAAATAGACCTTATTATGGCAGACATTTTGACATGTCAAGGCAGGAAATGCTCTGGTGTAATTAATAGCATTAATGAAGGCCATTTTGGTGAGCCAATCCCAGGAATTGGTATCATACATACTGACTCACTGGACAGACTTCCTGGGATACTTAATGGAACACTGCCTTCATTAATGTTACTGGCTACACCTGACCTTTTCTGCTGTAAGTTAAAAGCTGTGAATCTGATTGTGCATTAGAAGGAAATAACTTCACCAACCAGATTTTAAATATGAACCATTGTCTTGGCTTGAGCATGCTGAGAAAGAAGCCTTATCTCTGACATCAACCAGTTACACACATATATTCAAGGTGCTGACTGTCTCAGTGAGTGTTTATGTGTGTTTGAAAGAGAGGGAGAGTACCTAACAGGTTTGGTTGTTTGCACATAGCATTACTGAATTCATTATAAGACACTTTAACTGATAAAGAGGCTGAAGCTGTTCTAATGCCTGAACCTGAACATGTGAGTGTAGCTGAATGACCTTATCGTAAATAAAAAAACGTTTTTATTTAATGTTTAGGTCCTAGAAGTTTCACTATGTTGTATGAAAAATTGGTAAGTATATAACAAGACAAGAGTTTGCAGCCATGCTAGTGGCTCTGTAATGCTATACTTAGGCAACAACATCAGCATTCTAACATTTGCACAATGAATATGACAATAACACGCTGATGCTAAGCAGGTATAATGTTTACAATATTCGCCATAGTGAGGTTAGAATGTTTACCTACAAAGATTAGCTAATTAGCACTAAACACAATGTGCTGCTGAGACTGATGGGAATGTCCACAGGTTTGCAGGTCTGTGGTTGTAAACCATTATTATTGGACAAAGTAAAACTTTATTCCTTCCTCCTGTGTGTCTGTCAGTGTGAGAGTAAGTCTCACCATATGACAAGAATACTAGTGTGCTTTAATGACTCTGGATTTTAGGTTGAGAGACTACAGATCCTGTTTCACAGTAATAATCAATCTTAGAGGGGAAGAGTGTTTTCTAAGCATGATTCTAAGAACTATCACAAATGGAGTGATTTCACACAGGTTTAACTCTGCTCTCGTTTGTGCTGAAAAGATGAATATATATTTTGAATTGAAGAAGTTGTCTAATCAAACTTTCTGTACATTAAAAACTATATATATACCATAATAAACCCTGCGGCTTAAACAAGGATGCGGCTAATTTATAGATTTTTACGGGCTAATGAGAGAGAACAATGAAAACAATGAAAGAGAGACTGAGGCAGTGTGTGACGAAGTAATTCTGAGGCTGTTCAATTCCGACACTGAAGAAGACAACTTCAGTGGCTTTAGTGCGCAGGAGTGAGAGGAATGATGACTTTTCTGGTATTTTTTATTTTTTTAACCAGCCATTTTACTGCCCTGTTAGAGGCACTGTTCGGAAAAAAAGCATTTATTTAATTAGAAGTTAAAAACATCTTTCGGTGTAACATCTTTCTGTGTAAATATCTCATGTTACAACGTAGACAACTGCGGCTCATAGTCAAGTGCGGCTTATATATGTACAATTTTTTTTTCTTTTAAAATTTAGTGGGTGCGGCTTATATTCAGGTGCGCTCAAGTCCGGAATTTACGGTACCAGAAAGATATAACTTAATGTACATTCTGAGGTGAAAGTAAGTATGAGAAACAAATTTGGAGCCATTTAATCAGTCTGGTGTTTTCATCACACAGATGTTGCCCTTCAGCCTCAAAAGGTTCTCTGTCATCAAATGAACACTGCTCCTCTCTTTTTTGTAGATTCTCATAAATTCTCTTGCAGAGAAGAAAAAGCAGAACTAAATTCAGATACTACAAGCAAAAGGAAAAAGATGTGGGAAACATTAAAAAATCAAGAAAGTGTCCCGCCATTATGTAATAGTAAAGCCAATTTACACCTTACAGTAAAAGGTTACAGCGTAACAGGTTAACACATTTTTGAAGATTACTTTTGACAGGGAATCCCCTGTCCCCTGTTTTACCTCTGTGATTTGGGTGAACTGGCTTCAATGAGCCATTCAGACATACTGCACACTGCATCACTAGTCATTTCCTCCCAGTAACAGCATTCAATCAGTAGATAAGTACTGGTCTTAGCCAATCACAGCACAGATTACTTCAATCCTCTCATGTCTCTTTCTCTTTAATCATCTTATCCTCTCTAACCTGTGGATCTGCTGTATGCCAATATTGAGTGTCAGTGTTATCCCAGCTGTAGCAGAACTGTACACTGTGATAAAATCTAATACAACAGCTCTCAAATAAATATGGGCTAAAGAGGAGTTCATTTGTTTGTTGTCTGAGTAGTCTGATGGGTGTGATTGCAGAACAACCTAACAAACACCAAATAATGCAATACAAGACAAAAACACAACGGTTAGTTTCACAGCTGATAAACAGTCTTTATACAGATATTTTTTTTTATCATAACGTGTCCAGAGACACTGGAAATCTGGGGAAATTCCTTCCATTCATTCATTCATTTGCATCTGAGATCAATGCTTTGCTTGTCTACAAAGTCATAGCCACTTAAACATTGAGGAGAATATACAAATAAACAGAACATATAATTCAATTTTTTCAATTCAATTCAATTCAGTTTTATTTATATAGCGCCTTCCACAATCAAAATTGTCTCAAACTGCTTTACAGAGACCCAGAGCAAGCACTTAAGGCGACAGTGACAAGAAAAAACTCCCTTTTAACAGGAAGAAACCTTGAGCAGAACCTGGCTCATATGGGGGACCCTCCTGCTGATGGCCGGGCTGGGTGAAAGGAGGAAAAGGAGGAAGATAGGACAGCTAGGAATGGAGGAGAGGAGGAGATGCAGCATATAAAACATGACACAAACAGGGTTGGAAGTGGACAATGTTAGAGGGCCAGCATTCAGATTACAGAACAGTTAGTGGATACTGTGTGCTCAGTGATAACTGAAAGGCGGGGAAAGGATTCATCTTAAGATTTGTAAAATTACTTAAATGTAACATAATTTTGTGTTATACATGTGTTTGTGTGTCTCTAGGTGAGGATGGCGAAGGTGAAGCAGGTGGGCTTGCTAGCAGCAGGCTGTCAACCCTGGAATAAAGATGTCTGTGCTGCCAGTGGAGACCGCTTTGCCTACTGTGCTACTTTGGCTATATACATCTACCAGGTGAACTGCTTGTTTGTATTTGTGTTCATGAGGATGATGAATGTTTAAAATCTAAGATGGCATTATGTGCACCTGGTTACCTACTTGATCAGTTCTCACATACAGTATGGCACCTCTGTTTTCTACTCAACTCACCATCTAAACTTCCTTTTCATCACTGATCACGGGAAATGTGAGGTCAATGGCAAAATGTGAATGGTTGACCTAAAACTGATCTTTGTGTATTGCAAACCTCATACCTCAAGAATAATTATGCACAGTGCAGTGTATCCAAATCACTGCTTTAAATAAGAGAATTACTTAAAGCAGTGGTTCCTAACCTTTTTTGTCCATTGCACCCCCAGCCATGGCAGATGGACCCCCTCTCTTGGCACCAACCAGTTATGTTCCAAACATGTTCAGACAAACTATTGTTTTACTAAATGCTTTTATATAAAAGAGATTATTTATACAGTAATTTATTCTCAACCAAACAAAAATGACTCAGTGTACACCGAGTGAAAAATAGACCTTACCAACTACCTTTTCCAATGAAATACACAACCCCGTCTGTCCTTCAAACGTTTTGACAGTTCTAGAGGCAGGGTGGCTACAGCTGGAAGGGTGTTCTCTTCCTCTGTTTTGATTTGGGTGGAAGAAGAGAAGTTACTTTACACAATAAGGTAGATTCAAAGAGTAAAAGTTGCCTGAGTGCATATTGTCACAAACCAGGATATTCCTTTTCTACGTCACGCGAGAAGTGTCAATGTCCTTTCGGCACATGTCATCTTCAGCCTACAGTCTGAAGACAAATCCATAAGTTGTTCCTGCAGTCTTGTAGGAAGGCTGCTGCTGCTGGTCTCAGTCACTCAGGAAGGGTTCCTCACCCAGTCCAGTTTTGCAGCCTTGGACTCAGTATCACTGAAGTAGGAGTACAGCTCACTGTTGAGTTTACACAGATTTGTTTTACTTTTTTCTCAACAGATCTCTTTGTGGTGGTAAGAGGACCATCAAGGAGAGAGAGAAAGCTCACATCCCCACCCTCACATCTCCTCAGTTTCTCGGCCATAGAATTAGCCATAAGTAGTGACATATCATAAGGTGCCTCAATATTTTGGTTGATACACTGGTGGCTGTCCTCTGTCTGAAGTCTGTCAGTTTTCATTTGAAAAATACACCACTCCTACAAATGCGGCTGGAGTGCTTGGTGGTCAGGTGTCTCTTTAAACGAGCTGGCTTCATGGAGTTGTATTGTTGACAGTATTTCTCCACAGCAAAAATGTAGTGGCTGTGGTGGATCTGTAGTGGATCTGTAGTGGCACATGTAAATTCGTACTGTAATTATCCTAGAATTGTTCAGTTTTCATTTCTTTTTCTGTGGGTTCGGTCAAGTTTGCATTGGTATTACGGCCACTTGAAGTAGCAGAGGCAGGGTGTTTTAACCATTTATATATTATCTTTAGCTATCCATTTCAACTTTTTGCTAGCTTGCTAACTTTTTTGGTGCACTGCATACTCAGGTGGGTTAAAGGTGTTACAGCAGATTCAAGTTGATAGGAAACTGATCGTAATTACGCCAGTTGGCCCAGGGGTGGGAAGTTGTTGTTACAACAAATAACCGTTACTAAGATAAGGATCACATCAATGTAAGATTAATTTTTGGTATTGTTTTTTATTTAATGTAATGCAAGTTTTTTTCAAAATACCTGAGCTACCTTAAAATTTTTTATGCACCCCTAGCAACTGCAGAATCGACTGGGGTAAAAATCCTAGATAGGGAATCACTCCCCTGTCCTATGTGTACCCTAGGTAGTCAGTCACTGATTTAAAGCATTCAAACTTCAGCCTGTTTGTCCCATGTATTTTTTTTCTTGATTTAGACCCTTTGTTAACCTCCAAAATCTTTCAATGAACAGTCTATGATCATACACCACATTTAATACCACAGTGAGGTAGTAAATAAAAACAGGTAGTAAATCAGAACAGTTTCCCTTTTTCTAATTCATTGTCATTCTCTGAATCTCCATTTTGTAGTTGGACCAGCAGTACAATGAATATAAGTTGAGATCCATCATGTCAGAACACAAGAAGACTATAACAGCTATCAGCTGGTGTTCTGACAACCCTGACCTCTTTGCGTCAGCCTCTGCTGATAACCTGCTCATAGTGTGGAACGTAGCAGAACAAAAGGCTGTAGCAAGACTGGACAATACTAAAGGTAGATGGATAATTGACACCAGGTTTTACTGACACAGTGCAGTGTTTAAAGTTAGATTATTACCTCTATAAAGTTTATCCCATGTGTAAAATTTCACAATGTCACCTCTACTTTCTTAGGTGTACCGACATCAGTTAGTTGGTGCTGGAACTCAGCCGATGGAGTGGCTTTTGTCTCCCAGCGTGGGCCGTTGTATATCTGGGTCTATGGAGGTCCTGACCCTGGGTTCACAGTGCATAAAGAAGCCCACTCCTTCCTGTCTGATATCTGTCTCTTCAGATGGCACCCCACCAAGAAGGGCAAGCTGGTGTTTGGACACACAGATGGAAGCTTGTCGATTTTTCAGCCAGGTGCTGATGGACACATGCGAGAGTTAAAAGTTGAATTAAAACACACATTCACACATGCATCTTTTGATGTCATTGCCTGGAGGAGGCTTATACTATGAGCCCAACCATGACATACACTGTACATGTCAAACCCTGTCCCTCTCTTTACGTTTCTTAAGCAGAGTCATGCACCTGAAAACACACATCTTCATTAACTTCTTAACCTCTGTCTTCTCATTTTTAGGGAGTAAAAGCCAAAAGCATGTGTTGCGTCCAGAGTCATTAGAGGGCACAGACGAAGAGGACCCAGTTAGTGCTCTGGAATGGGACCCTTTGTCAACCGACTATTTACTAGGTTAGACAGAATATTAACAACTTTGCTAGGATTTTGTTAGCTGAAGAGATTTGAATTTCAAAAGAGAAAAAACACTCACAAAAAGATATTTAGAACATTAATGATGCTTTTTATTTCTACGACACCTATTGCTGGTGTTTGAATATATTTTCTTTCTCACAGTGTCTAACCTTCATAATGGTATCAGGCTAGTGGACAGTGAGGCCTTGAATTGTATTACGTCCTTCTGCTTCCCCTCGGCTGCTGCATCAGTTCAGTGTCTTGCCTGGGTCCCTTCTGCACCAGGCATGTTTATTACTGGAGGTAAAGACAGGGTTTTTAATTTGGGGTGTGTGTATTTATTTTAAGATAGTAGTTGTAGTTCATTTTAATACCTCCCATGCATTAAGAGAAGACAAGTTTACTGGTCAAAAAAAAATACAACACATTTGCATAATGAAAGAGACTTTTGAAACGTGTTAAGTGTTTTGACTTTGTCTGTATGTCAGACTCCCAGGTTGGAGTACTGAGGGTATGGAATGTGTCTCGCTCCACTCCTCTGGACAGCTTTAAACTGAAAAAGACTGGATTTCATGCTTTGCATGTGCTCAATGCCCCCCTTGCCAAGAAAGGTAAAATTTAAAATAAAACCTTTTGGACTTGTACTGTGACTCAAAAGCTGACAACTGTTACAAGCTTTGCTGGATGTATATTTAGTTTGTGCTTCTGTCTCTGTGCAAATATTTTGTGCCACAGTACAAGAGCAGGTTTAAGACAAAATCCACATCTTTGGATCTGTGCTTCTCAGGGACAGCTATATGTTTGTCATTTACCAAAGCACAACAGAAGAGACTCTGTTAATAATGTTTTTCCTTAAATGTCGTGGAAGCACTTTTCTTCTTCTAAGGCTTCATGTGTTTAGCTTCTTAAATAAGGTTGAGACTCACTGTTAAGAAATGTGAGGATTATCTTCCTTATGAATTCTAGAATAAAACACTAGATGTTTTGTTTTTTTCTTTGACTTTTTCCATTTTCTCTACAGCTCCAAGTTCCTCTTCTCCGAGTAAAAGTCAGCACACCAGCTCCACCAGCGAGGCTGTACCTCCCCCGACCCTGTCACAGAATCGCTCTTTCTCTCTGCCTCCTGGCCATGCTGTTTGCTGCTTCATGGATGGAGGGGTGGGACTCTATGACATGGGTGCCAAGAAGTGGGACTTCCTACGAGACCTGGTATTTTATAACATCTTCTGTAAATGAAACAGCCTACACATACTTACACATGACCAATGAACAAACCAATAAAAGAACTTGCCTTTTACTTTGTTTTTTTTTCTCTTTTGTCTTGTTCTCAGGGTCATGTGGAGACTATTTTTGACTGTAAGTTTAAGCCTGATGATCCCAACCTGCTGGCCACGGCTAGTTTTGATGGAACTATTAAAATCTGGGACACAAACACACTAACAGCTGTTAACACCTCCCCTGGCAATGAAGGAGTGGTCTACTCCCTGTCCTGGGCTCCAGGTACGTTAATTTCACACACACACAAGCACATACATATACACATTGTTTTTAACACTGTGTGATGAAACCAAAAACAATTTTCCACAATGTGGACTGGATTCAAACATACACAAACAAATGAACACAATGTCCCAGTCCACAAAAGAGTACATACACATACAAAAGTACATACACAAACTTGGTAAGTTAAATGATACAAAAGACTTCCATCCCAGCAGCAATAGAAAGTGTATCATCTGTTCTTGTTGGCATTTTTGTCTGTATGTGTCTTGCTCTGTTTTCAGGAGACCTGAATTGCATTGCAGGGGCAACTTCTCGTAATGGAGCATTCATCTGGGACGTCAGGAAAGGAAAGATCATCACTCGCTTTAATGAGGTTACTTTAACTTTCAGTGCAAAATAATTTTAAAACTGAATCTGTGCCTAATGAATGTGTGAAAATCAGCAGTGTATTACAGAGTTGAGTCAAATAAGTTCAAATATGGCTGCCGTCTCCCTCTTTTTCTACAAGAAATTTGAAAAAAAAAGAAAGAAATACACTTCACTTTGAAAATGTTGTTTCCATACCAGCTGGAATTAATCTGTCTTTGCAAAGCTACCGCTTAGTGAAAATGATGAATGATGTGATGATGTCTGCAGTGACAGTGCAGTGAAGCTCTCTGTGTTCCTCCAGCATGGTAAGAATGGTATATTCTGTATATCATGGAGCCATAAAGATTCAAAGAGGATCGCTACCTGTAGTGGAGATGGATTCTGGTAAGTGCTTATGTTCTATTCTGTGAGGATTTTTTTTAATGAAAGTATTATAAATTTATCCCTCACAGAGAGTCTTACATGTTTTATGTTGATTTGACAACAGCATCATTCGGACCATTGATGGTAAAATCCTCCATAAGTACAAACATCCTGCTGCTGTGTTTGGTTGTGACTGGAGCCAGAACAACAAGTAAGACATCAGTCCATCTGTCATCTGTTGTCATTCACCTCATGCTGCAACTGGCTACGTATTGCAGTGTAGTGTGTGTGTGTGTATATATAAAGTTACTGTCAATGCAAGATCAAACCATGTCTACATTCATCTTCAAGCACACTAATACTGTCAAAAATAAAAGTGTTGTGTCTTGCTAACAAGTGGCCAGAGTGTGTCACACATCCTCCTATCTCCTTCTCTCTTTGTAGGGATATGATAGCAACAGGCTGTGAGGATAAAAATGTTCGTGTGTACTACCTGGCCACCAGCTCCGATCAGCCTCTGAAGGTCTTCACCGGGCACTTAGCGAAAGTATTCCATGTTCGCTGGTCTCCCCTCAGAGAGGGAATACTGTGTTCTGGATCAGATGATGGGTGAGTACATCCACAGAGACCTAGGTGTACTACAGACTGTTCAAAATGTTTCTGTTGGATAAGATGATCATTTAAAGAGGAATCTGTTCCACTGCAACAGCAAATTATAAGGTACAAAGCAAGAACAAGGAATCAAAGAAGAGCACTGAGCATAAAGCATGTGAATTCTAAGATGTGGACATTGTGTTTACAGCATGTTGTTATTTTTGAGGATTAGAACTTGCTCTCACTCTTTGAACTGACTAGCTAAATGCTAAAGAACAACCAAGTCAAAGTCATTTAATTATTTCAGATGCTGTTAATGGTTTACTTACATCACCATGTTTAGCACAGGAAGACAAGAGGCCTTTATTTTTTATAATGATGTTGATAAACTCTTAAAATGATTATTTATCATAAATAACTTAAACCCTGCAGTAACGTGAATATTCTTGCATTATATGTGGTGAAGAAAATAAGTATTTGGCATTTAAACTGTTGTTTCAAATGAACTGAAGGAGACAACATTGTGTTTCTCTCTGTATAGTACTGTTCGTATATGGGACTACACACAGGACGCATGCATCAATGTGCTGAGTGGTCACACAGCTCCAGTCAGAGGCTTGATGTGGAACACAGAGGTTCCTTACCTCCTCATTTCAGGTAATACCACTAAAGGTTTTGTGATCAACATGTTATCAGTGTCTGCATTGATGAGCTACTTGTGTTCTTGCTTGCCACTGTATGTCTATTCAGTGCAGTCTGAACAGGCCAACAGAAATAAACCACATGAATACAGAGGCAGTATGTGTTTCAAGATACACTCTCTGACCATTTAATTATATAATCAGAATTTTTGTCATTTATCTTTTCCTTACAAAGCTCTTCTGTCAAGAAACTGTAGGAGTAGGTGTCTAGGTCTAAAATAGATAGAATCGTCAATTGTATAGTTTACCTTTACTGTAACCACTGTAAAATGTAATGTAAAATTTGATGGAGAAATTAATAAAAACATTTTTTTTTTAAACTACAGCATCATGACTCATACAGATACCATTAGGAACTGACAGTAAAATATGGCTCTTTAGTAAAATCTAGTGGCAGTTGTAGGAAGCTACAGCAACATCAGGCAACACACACCTCCGCTGCAATCCTAAATGTTTTTGATTAAATTGTAATTACACATTTCAGGTTCACCAACTGTTATTTACAGCTGATATAGTATTTCAAAAGGACCTGAAACAGCATATTGTAGAAATGTTTTATATGTACATTCATAAAATGACACCATACTGGCCTATACAGAAAATAGAAGGCTCATACATAGATTTTGAACTCTATTTTTAAGGGATAGGACTATACAGTCAGTTGTTGTATTTAAGTAGTAAAACGCTGTATTATTTTCAAGGTTCTTGGGATTATACAATCAGAGTGTGGGACACAAGAGATGGCACGTGTCTAGATACAGCCTATGACCATGGAGCTGATGTCTACGGTAAGACAGGATTGTGGAAAGAACAACCTACTAGTTAATGCTGGAGATAAATGATAGGTTTCAGGTATAGTATGTGGTGATGTAAAAAAGAAGTTTTAGGTATTCAAATTGAATTTTATGGATTAAATGCAACAACTCTTTTTTTTTATTGTTTCAGAAATGCATTGCATCACATTCAAGTAGTTTTTACAAGGACAGACATTATACAAAACACATTGCTTTATATACTTTTGTCACATAGACTGAAAACTACACAAGCTCACTGGAAATTTTGAATCCAAAAAAGTGAGACATTCTTTCAAACCACCATTTACTCTCTTCAGCATGTACTTAGAGATGGTTTTCTGCCAAGACAGAATTTTGAACCTCTGTTTTCCATACCATTAAATCCATGTTCCCAACTGCATGTCCGTCTGTAGGTTTGACATGTCACCAGAGTCGTCCATTCACCATGGCCAGCTGTAGCAGAGACAGTACGGTGAGGCTGTGGTCTCTCACACCCCTCATCTCTCCATTGCTGCTAAACATCCTGACTGACCAGCCTTGGGAAAAGATAATAGGAAACACAGGTATGAACAGACGCTTGATTTGTTCTGTTTTATGGTGTCTAAATCTAAATCTAAATCTATTTAAAAAATCTGTGGTGGTTGTGTGCCCTGCAGACACAGCTATGGTTCCTGGCTCACCTCCACTGCTTTGTGGTAAAGTGTCTCGAGACATCAAACAGGAGCTGGACAAACTGAGTTTAGACATCAGGGCCAAGAAGCTTCGCTGGTTCTCTGAATGCTTTTCGGTAACTACATTCTAAATTCTCATGTGATAAAATGGCACCTAATTCACCGTGATACCTTCATAATGTCCTGTCAAAGCTGATGAGTGCTTCTGAAAGTCCTGATGTAATCTTAGTCTGTATTATCAGAAGTTTATCTAAGGATATGCAATTCAACTAGGGAATCATTTTGCCTCAGATTAAGTCTATGAACATGCAGTGTGCCTCTGCTGCTAAATGTGTGTACATTTTACTTAAGGAGTCCACTACAAGGGAGTCTCTTTTCATAATTGATTAAAAGCTACTATATTCACTTACCAAATAATGTTCCCTATTGCATATCACATTATTTAGAACTGGAAATCTAGAAATCAGCTCACAAATACAAGTACAAAACTGAAATATATCTGAACGCTTTGTTTGTAAACCATTTATTAAGTTTCTTTCCGTTGCTGGCACACCATATATTTTATACTATTTGGTATATAGGATGGTGAAAAAATGAAGGAGCCTAAGCCCTAAATTTGTTTCATCTAAGCTTTGGCAACCTTTTATTTTGTGTTTACAAATCAAACAGAGATTAGAAAAGGAAAGGCTTTAATACAAGGGGTAATAGTTTATGGACTAAGGTAGAATGACTTGAGTTATCCAGCTCTTGTTACATATACAAGCAGGTCAAAGTCACTTGAGTGATTCTGCAGAAATTGTGAAATTAATAAGTTTTGTGGTTTTTCTGTTTCGGGTAATTGAAAATTGTAAGTCAACACTCAGCAGTCATCTGCTACCTCTGCCTGAAGTGCCTATCACCCAAAAGGAGGTCCATGAGGACATGGTGGCAACACTAGGGTGCCCCTATTTACAGCATGGTGAGGAAGTGGGCTGCTGAATTCAAATTTGGCAGAAAGAAGCTGAAAGATGACCCCCATCCTGGAGAGCTGGCCAGTGTCACCACAGAGGAGAACATTGATAAGATCCATGAAATGATCTGTACAGATCAACAAATAACACAGCAGTACATAGCCACATAGCCACATAGTACATAGCCACATCTCCTAATGACCAAGGTGTCAGGTCAGGTCTTCCTTGGGCCTGATGAGAAGCAGATTTGGAATAACATGTCAAGGGACAATCTTGCCATTTTTGAGGGGGATCCAGAGAGATTTCTATGGCAGTTTGTAACCATGGATGACTCTTGGGTCCATCACAACAGAGATGGAAAAACAATAGACCCACAGTCTCCAGTTCCCAAGAAAGCCAAATTGGTGAGGACCACAGGCAAGGTGATAGCCTCCATTTTCTGGGACGCAAAGGGAGTGCTGCTGGTGGACGACCTGGCAAAGGGTCACACTATTACAGGGGCCTACTATGCTGATCTCTGGAGACAGCTACAGGAGAAAATCAAGAAGATTCGGTGTGGGAAGCTAACAAGAGGAGTGCTCTTCCACCAGGACAACACTCCATTCAACAAGTCCACAGTGGCGATGGCTGCCATCGAGGAATGCAGATTTGAATTTGTCCAACACCCACCCTTTTTGTCTGATTTGACACGCTCAGACTACTACCTCTTCCCCTAAATAAAGACGGAGCTCAGTGGTCAACATTTTGACATTGATAATGAACGCCATTGCTGCTGTGGACTACTTTGTGGAGGTCCAAGATGCTGACTTCTACAAGGGATCAGTATGCTAAATAAATGTGCTCGGCTTTCTAAAACTGACTCCTACCTTAGGCGACAAACTTATCAGTCACCTCTCATACAGCTTCTCCTTACTAAAGGAACATATAAATAATTTTTGGGTACATTGACTGTAAATTTGGCAACATGTAAAAACGTGTAAACGTTTTTCTTCAGTGAATCAATGAAAGTATTTTTTATTTGTTTTCTTTGTATGAACGTACATGCTCCACGTGTGTTTGTGTGTTTATGAACATAGTTGTGTGTACTTCATCTTGTACTAGCCTCCAGGAGGCAGCAGCAACCTGTGGGACTTGGTATCAGTCATTAACGGCCAGGACGACTCAATGCTACCAGCTAGCTACAGCAAAGGAGTGATGCACATGAAGCACCTTCTCAAGTTTAAAACAGTAAGTTGCTCTTATTCCCTGTCATCATGTGAAGAAATCTAGAGAGACCACAAAGCGAAGAAGCGGTTTTTTACAAGCCCTGTCTCAAACAAGCTATGGTTTTTGACAGACAGCTAATCAAATCACTGTATGACAGACCCAGTTTGTACTGCAAGGAATTCTCTTTTTTTTGCCAACCCTTTGCACATTCTAACTGCCACTAAACAGACAACATGCCTGTGAATTCAATTCTGAATGTTTTCATCTTCTATGTTCTAGTCAGCTAAAAGTCCAATTTTGAAGGTGTTTATATTTTGAGGTATTTGGGTTACCAAGTTTTCCACTCTGTCTGTCAGTCCGAAGCACAGGAGTTGACTATAGTCAAGATGTCTAAATTTGGAGGAGGTATTGGAGCTCCCAGTAAAGAGGAGAGGCTGAAAGAAGCAGCAGACATCCATCTGAGACTGGGGCAGATTCAACGATACTGTGAATTAATGGTGGAGCTGGGACAGGTAGGGAGTGTATGTGTATGTGAGTGTGCACAGGTCTGACTGTGTGTGTAGTTATTTTCCTAGAAATGAACTCGAATGGAGGGAGAGCCTTATTATCTCTCTTTCAGTGGGAGAAAGCATTATCTGTGGCACCAGGAGTTTCCACGAAGTACTGGAAGAAACTCATGCAGAGGTAAACCACGTTTTTTTCCCCAGCTTTTCAACTAAACAACAATAAAAGTGAAATACAACACATACTTCATGCCCCAGTCCACATTTGTTTTGCACTCAGTGTGCACTGCTTAGAAGACTTTTAAAAATGTTTGTTCAATAACTTATGGTACTGTCATAAGTACCTGAACAGGGGGTGGACAGTACAGTGCAAACCAAAGCAATAATCCTGCAAAAATACTGCACTGCCATCAAGTCAGACAGGTGTTTGTGGGAATTTCTGAGACTGTAATAGTGGACAAAATATCAGGAATAGTAACAAAAGAATCCAACCATCACAACCACACAACTTATTTGACACAGTATCAACAAAAGATGAGTTGGATAAGACTGAGTTGAATTTCGCTTTTTTGTCTGTGTGAATCAAAATGTTCCTTCAGAACACTGCTTAATCTAACAACCATTAACAGCAAAGAGACCATGTGTGGCAAGCTCAGAATGTGCTTTGTAGCAAGAGAGAAAAAGGAAGAGAACAAACAAAACAGCTACTGGTTATGCAAATCTGAATGAAGCCCCTAAAATATTTTAGATAATTAATAATAATGATAAATCAAAAAATGTAAAATGACAAAACAAAAAACTAATACATGTGCTCTTTGTTTCATTAGTGTTTGCTAAGCAGTGGCCTCTTGAAAAGCCCTTTCACTGTCTGCATTTTTACATTCTTACAGTCTGATTTTAAACCAAACGATTGTTTTGTCAGTTTACCAATTTAAATTGAAATACAACACACAATAAAAACGCAAATGATAAACCTTTATATGTGGCGTGTTTAAGTATAACCTGTGTTTTCTGTATGGAATTGTTATATGCTTATGTTGCAGGAGAGCTGATCAGCTGATGGCTGAGGATAATGATGATGCTATCCCATATTGCATTGCCACAGGAGACATAAAAAAACTTGTAACTTTCTTCAGTTCCAGAGGACAACTGCTAGAGGCCTTACTGATAGCACAGGTACAGAGAGGGAAGGAATAAAGACACAGATGAAGTGATGAGATGACAGGTAACAGTAGTTTTCTTTGGAGGTGGATGAATGGTAGATCTTGAATAAATGGTTACAGATCAGAACATGAAGAGGAGGGTTGGATAAATAAGTAAGACAAAAACGAGAGGTGAGGGACTACTTGAACAGTAATTTTGATTGTTGTGATAATACTGATCACAAATGATAAAAATAATATTTCTTGTTTCCAGGGAGCATGCGAAGGGAACATTCGAGCACCTCAAAGCTCCCCAGTCAACCACATGACTCATGATGTGGATAGCATACAACAATACCAGAGGTAATGCAAAAATATGCACACCCCAACAGTAATGCTAAGATTCTGTCATTGATTTACCTTTGTTGCACAAGTTGAAGTGAATTTGAAATGGTATACAGTTACAGATACCTTTGGTCTGAAGCTCCTCATAGGCAAGAAACTGTGTTGATAATTGGGGTGTTTGTCAAGTGTACACATATGGCACAAAATTTAGAGTGATAAGTTTACTACAGTCAACAGCAGAAAGACAAATTTAGGCAAACAGCTAAGAAGTTAAGCAGGCAACAGGTAAAACAGTCGGACTGGGATAGAAGCCTGAAGCTGCTGATGGAGAAGCGGGTGATATTTTATCAGTATTTATTAGTATTTTTGGCAAGTTGTCTCCTCAGCATGAGAAAAGCCAGCACGAGAGTTCAATTGAAAACTACCAAAATGTTATACAAGCAAAATCCAAAAAAGCAGCTCGCAGTTTGATCAAGGAGAACAGAATCTGTTGTCAGCTCTGACTCATGTCAGTTCCACAGAAATCCAAATAGTCATCAGTTTTTACAGTTTGTACAGTAGGACGTTCTTAAATCACCCCAGCAGCATAAACCACTACACCTTTGCCCGTCATATGTTTCAAACACTTTTTGCCAAAATCTTACTATATACACAGTTTCCATCCCAATCCTCTCTGTAAGTGAGTTATGTTCAATGTGTTTGACCTAATATTAAGCCCTGAGACTATTTGCACATACAGTACCAGTCAAAAGTTTGGACACACCTTCTCATTCAGTGGTTTTTCTTTATTTGTATTACTCTATACATTGTAGATTCATACTGAAGACATCAAAACTATAAAGGAAGAATGCCAAGACTGTGGAAAGCTGTCATATAAGCAAAAGGTGGCTACTTCAAAGAATCTAAAATATAAAACATATTCTGGTTGGTTTAACACTTTTTTGTTAACTACATAATTCCATATGTGTTCCTTCATAGTTTTGATGTAATAAAAATAAAGAAAAACCACTGAATGAGAAGGTGTGACCAAATGTTTGACTGGTACTGTACATTATTTCCAGGCCTAACTTTGATGGTCCTGACGCTGTGTGTTCTGACTCCTAAACTCAGTCTCCAAAAACGTGCATTAAAGATGGCACACCTCAATGTCAGATCCCTTCCTCATAAAACTCTCATTGTTAATGATATTATAACATCTCATGGGCTTGATTTTATTCTCCTTACTGAGACTTGGCCTGATGAAACTGGTCTAATTTTTCAGTTTCACTCTGTACCAGTACCTAACAGGAAGGGTGGTGGTGGTGCTGCTGTTTTTTTCAGATAACTTATCATGTAAAAGTGTCTCATTTTGTTCTTACTCTTACTCAGATCTGCATATCCCAGTCTAGTGTTCACAGTTTACCAGCCTCCAAAACAAAAAGACACACAGTTACACAGTTACACATATATGGTTCTGCCAACAACCTCAGCCCAGTGAAGGACCTCATCCAGTGAAAAACTTTTTACAGGTAAATTAGGACAAAACTTTCCCAAGTAGGTAGGGACTAGCAGTAGGCCCAAAGGCTTTGAGGCACCAGATTCAACCTTTGTTAACTCCCCTGCCATGAAAACCTTGTGAGAATGTTGATCTGAACTTTCAGAGGCATAAATCTAACATTTCCATGACTGGTTTATATCATCTCTAAAAATATATCTAAAGTCTAATACTAAAACTAATATTAGCAGCATTATTGAGTGTATTCCTTTGTGTGCAGTCTGAATGAATAATTTAATGTGGAGAAATTGATCAGCTAATTCTAGTAAATTATAAAGAGCATCATATGTATGTGTGTGGTTAAAAATAAACTCAGCATCCCCACTAGAAAACTTTAGACTAATTCATTAACTCTCTGAAATGAATCCCAGAATACTTGTGAGCAGATCCACTTTCATCACAAGCCCTGGCTTTATCTTCTCTTTTTGTGTCCAGCCTCCTCCATAAGGTATGTAAGGAACTAGCTGAATGGTACTTCCAGGATGGATGCTCTATCCTGGCAGCATGTTGTCACCTAGCTGTGGACAACATCAAGGTACACACCAGAGTCTTTGCATGTTACCATTAGTGCATTTGTATGCAAGCTTTGCTGTGCATAAAAATTATTTTAAAATGTGGCTGAAATGTGTATGTTTGTGTGTGTTATATTTTTAGTTAGCCATGTCTAGTCTGATCCGAGGTAATGAGCTGGAGTTGGCTGCATGTGTGGGTATTGTCCTGGGAGAGGCAGCTGGTCAGAGCACTGTGTACTGCCTTGAACTCTTGGCCAGGAAGTACATGACCACACCTACATGGTATGTCTCTATCTATGCATGTCCAGTTAATGTATACTAACTTACTCTCCTGTAAACCTTCAAAGTAATCCAAACTAGAACTAGTCCAGTCTTGGCTTCTTCTTCTTGTTCAGTTTTTTTTTTTAATTTTGTACTATTTGTTTTTCTTACTTAAAAGAAATTTGATCAGGATTTTTTCATGTTGCAAACCACAATCACAAACCACCAATTCACTCATATCCTGTTAGCTTATTACCATCTTCATGTGACCAATAATAATACATTTATTTTGTTTGGTGTTCAGCCAGCTGTAATAACAATGGGTTTACTGTCCAGTATTGACTTTACATAATTAGACATGCCCCTAATTTTGAAATTTATAAGTTTTATATATATATATATATATATATATATAATACTTTGAGCATAGGTGAAGCCCAGTCACCACCGCTACAGGCAGACCTGTCACCTCTGTGGAGCAGGACACAGCCTCAGGGTGTGTTCAGACAAAACGCAAGGCAAACTTTTGCCACGATACAATTAGATACAGAGTGAGAAGAGCTGTGAATATGTGTCCATGAGATGAGAAAATATTTCAACTTGAGCAAAATCTTGGCATGACACTTTGTTACAAAAGCCTATGAGTTGCACGATACAAATTCTGTAATACACAGGCAGAACAAAAATGGAGAGGGCTTGGAGAAAAATCAGTGAGACTGTAGGACTACCAGGAAGTTCTGAAAATATATATCTGTGACTTGATTCCAGCTATTCCAGCTTGTACTTTACCACGAGCTGAGTTAGCACTAGCGCCAACATTAGCACAGCTGGCTTTCTGGGACTAGGCGGCAATAGTGGTTATTTTGGTCATGGCTGATGGTGAAAATAAACATTGCAAAGGTATGTGGTATCTATGGATCCTCTCTTTTCAGAACACAGTACTCCCATTGGCTATCAAGGGCTAATGTTTGCGGATTGTTAAATACTCCAAAAACAGTCCAGCGACAGTATTCTCATGAGCAATGTGGATTCAAAGGATTCAAGGATTCAAAGGAATCCTTGAATTCTCATGAGCAATGTGAGGCAAAAATTCACCTGTTTGGTCTGAATGCACCATAATAGTTGTCACCTCAGCATCCTTCAGTTTGAGTGAATTTGGATCAGCAGGGATCTAAAGTTAGAGAGTTCTTCGTCTGCTCCTTTCACTCAGATTAGTGGCTGTAATGGGCTGTGGCCGTTTGAAAGGTACAGCCAATGTATGTTTATGTTTCCTGTGTTTAAATTTAGGGAACTCTCAGTTGACCTACTGCAAATGATTCCAGACAATTGCATTTTATTGGCTAAGCTGTGTGCATATTACCCAGGAAGTGCTGCTGAAATCAACCAATTACATGAAAAGGTGAGTAGGTCATCTTCCAGTGAAAACTAAGACATGTTTTGGATGAAATGGAATGATGGCTTGATGTCTTATATTAATGGTATTAATGGTGTTGTTTGTCATTCAAGTGCGGTCTCCCTCCATTAGAGGAGTGTAAGGCCTTGGCAGAGACAGCCATGCATGAAGGAGATTTGTTTTCCACAGTTAAATTTCACCTGCTGAGCTCTGAACCTGAAAATGCACTTCGGATTGGGATAGATCACATTAAAGGTAATGACAAGTCTGTGTCAGTGTGTGTTTATGTGCAATTTCCTACCTAACATCTGCCCATGACACAACTTCACTCAAATGACCTTTAACATTAAACAGTTGGCAATATTTAAATGTTCGCCAAAACACACAAAACTAGACATGAGCATGGCACTAGACCTGATGACATCCATGTGCAATGAGTCTATTTTTCTAAAAGTCAGATTCTGACATGTCAGTAGTTGGTGTAACTCATAGAAATGTGTTTTCAGAATATTGTTTTCACATTTTAGCCTTAAAGAAGGACATACTTCATTTTTATTCTAAATTCAGCCATTTGATGGTTCTCCCACATGCTTGTGGTTTGCAAGTGTAATTTATGAATGACCAGTCTCCAAGCCAGTCTTCATGAAGACCTTCCAAATCTGCACTGTGACTGCACTGTGTAAATTCCAATCAAAACATTTAGCAAAGCTGTTGATACCAAAGATAAATGCATATCCAAAAAAGTTAGCAAGGCAGTTAGTATAATATCTTCTCAACGCTGATCCCAATTAAGTATTCATTGCAGCCTCTGTCAAACTGAAGAAAAGAATCAGAATTTCTGTCTTTATGAAGCTTTCTTTAACTTTCTTCTTCACCAGAACAATTGACTGGATCTGATTGGACGGTGGATAGTGTTCATCCAATCCTTGACCTGATGAGTTACATCAGAACTGACCGCCTCATTATGGCCAAGTTGACAGAGTAAAACCATTTATTATTGTAGCATTAGTGTTCAAATTGATTTTCATTAATTTCCATTTTGCTTTTACTTCCCACACATTGTCAGCCTTTTTCACCATCCAGGTCTTTGCGTGTGTGTGTGTGTGTGTGTGTGTAGAGCCCGCAGTGAGCTGTTGATTCTATCTGGTTATATTGGAGGTTTGCTTGCCATTAGAAGACAGTACTCCAGCATTGTACCTGCACTCTATGAATACACCAGGTAAACACACAACTGTGTGGATGTGTTAGTAATTCTTTAGTGAACATGGCTGCAATAAACCCAAAACTGTGTTCTTTTCTGTGGCGCGTTGTCAAAAACAGGTCATACTGGCTAAAGATATATCGAACCCCCTCATAATATTTTGTAGTGATTGGTCTTTTAGTTTTAAAACACTGATTCAAATTTTAAAAACACTGACGTTGAACACAGTTAAGTGATGAGGAAGATTAGGAGCTCTAACTGTGCGGCTGTTGCCTACAACATCAATATTTTATCACACAGTATTATACTGTTGACTGTTGCAATGGGTCACCACCTGATGCCTTCCCAGTTGGCAGACAGACATCCAGTATCTTACTTTGTGATCTAGATTTAACTAGTGGTAAATATATAATGAGTCTACAAGAATATGTTGAGTAAAGACCTCTATGTTTTGCAATGCTAATTTGATGCCTGATGTCAGGCTGCTTATTAAGTATTTCTTTTACTTAGATAACCACCATAATCACCATAAGTGGATTAATTAATCAGTCTAAACGCCATGTCTTCCTTTGTGTTTCTCAGTCAGTTGTTGAAGCGGAGGGAGGTATGTGTTCCTCTGAAGATTGAGCAGCTGTCTGTGGAGCTGGATGCCTGGCGGGCCTGCACACAAAGTAACAGCAAGTAGGTCACACGCACACACACACACACACACACGCACACACACACACACACACACATATATATATACATATATATATACACATATATTCCTCTTTTTATTCCTATTCATACACATCAGTGATCACCTTTGACCAGGTGCAATGATAAAGTGTTGAGAAGATAAACACTTTATCTAACAAAAAAAATCATGTTGTCGCAATTGTTTCATGAGAAGAGGTAAAATATATTTTATTCCAACTTTATGGGCAACATTGTATATAGGGCCAAGCGTAACATAGCTATGCTTCCTCCTCATCTATCTAGTGGAAATAATGAAATGAAGGTAAAGAGGCAGATGGTGAAGAAGAGAACACTGAGGAGATCATCACCTCCCCTAATCTCCAGTGTAATCAGGCCTAGTCTCAACTGCCCAGTAGCTCTAGAACTAAGGCCACTATTACGCCAGTTACCAAGGCAACACAGGATAAGAGCGATACATTGAGAGCAACTGAATGGCCTCTGAATATGTTGACCCAAGTGATGAAAATGATGGTCATTATGCTGCCAGATTGATAAATCAGGTAAACATCTTTTTGAGGTATCAAGGACTTGTGGATGAGAAGGACTCTGAATGGAGCCTCATGTGAAGTCCACAAGGAGGAATTCAAAGTGCTGTGCAGCTTTGTTAAAATCAGAGAAGCTAGAGATGCTAGGGTGTCTTGACAGCAGACTTCACTGGATTTGCACAAATGTATCTCTTCTATTTGATTGCAACAGTCCTCCATCAGAGTGTCAAAGAGAAGAATTCAGCTGCCTGGAGAGGAGAATCCAGCCGACAGACTCTGGTAAAAACAACATTTCTGGCCCCAGTTTAATCAGGAGGGCCTGGTTATAAAGAAATAATGGTGTGCTCATAAAACATATATTAAATCCTCAAGACTTAGCCAGGATTTTGATGATGGTAGTGGTCTGATACATCAGCATTAGGAGCTGGAGGCAGCAAGCCTTAAGGTACAGCTAATTTGGCTTAATAAGAGTATGCTGATTAGTGATTGGTTACTGTGGATCTGAGAGGCTTTCTGACTGGATTGAGTGTGTCTTCAAGGGTGAAATTATTATGAATTAAAGAGAAATTAAATTAAAGAGCAGAGGAGACAGAGTGAAGTATTATCTTGCTATGCTCCATAAATAATTAAAATGGACTATTGATGGTTAGTCCGTGTTATGTGTAATCATGACCAGTAAAACGTGTTTCCTTCCTCTCTCAGCTGTGTTCGTCCTGAGTGGAGCTGATTATGTGACAGGGTCCAATCTGCCAAGCCACTCAGATGTTCAGCTGTCCTGTTTCACTGGACACAGAATACAGGTGTGTGTTTCCATATATGTGATATATGTTTTGACAACATGACTTTTCTCATGGTTTTCTTCTTTTTTAATGTGCAGGGTCCAGTATTTTTGTTGGAAGATGGTAAATCAGCAATCTCACTTAATGATGCGCTAATGTGGGCAAAAGTGAACCCCTTCTCGCCTCTGGGAACAGGACTGCGCATCAACCCTTTCTAACGCAAACGCAAGCGTACACACACACACACAAAGAGGACAGTCCGAGGGAAAAGTTTACACATTGGAAGGAAGGAAAAGACAAAAGCCAGAGGATAAAGTGTAGTGATGGAAAAGAAAAATGAAAACTTGACTGAAAATACGCTTTTGTGCTTCAGCTGTGTGGCCCACTCTATAATTTATTGAGCCAACAAATGTGGTACATTTGTGACTGTGATTCAGTTTCCTACAAGCTCACAAGCTTTTGGGACTGGTTAGCTTAGCTGTTACTTAGCTGAGAACTTACCCAAACAAAATCGTCATTCATCATTTGAGAGGATAGATTCCTATAAACTGAGATATGTGGGTCATTTGCTCTTTTCTTCACATAATTTTTCAACTTATCTGTATACGGAAAATAAATTTGAATCACTTTCTTCTACTGTTGCAAATGCTAAATACTGGAATAAAGGAATCATTGCAAATATATGTGAGACTTGACCTTGTTTCATTTTGGTAACTCTAACTGATGCAAAAATAAGATGCAAATAGTAAAAACATTTGAAACAACATAACTGCAAGTGGCAATTTACAGATTCTTCTTCTCTTCTTTTTTCGTTCAACAGAAGGAAGTAGCGCCCTTGCTCAAAATGAAAGCTGTGAACAGCAGAGGCTGAGAGTTTCAGGCTTGACAAAGCTGAGCAAAGTCACTTCAGCTATTTTGACTCTGTTTAAAGAAGGAATGAGACACACACATGCTTGTTTCATTGCCACAAAGCCTGCATCACTTCCGGCATTTCTGCACCCTTCATCAGATTTTAATAAAATGATGTCCACTTTCACCAATCAATATGCCACTTCAAAATTTGGTTAATTCTTGCCCCCAGAGCATGCACACCAGTTTTGGTGAACATCTGTCCACTTGGTTTTCAGATACAGAATTGGGGAATTTGTGGCACTCCCTATGGTTTGGGCTTAAAATTCTTTTGTGAATGTGTTCCCAATAGTGGCCTGAAGACATCTACCAAGATTTGAGGTGAATGGACAAAGGGCTAATGACTAATGGCCAATAATCACTCAAGTTCACTTCAAATAATCAACTTCTGCCTCTCGAATTGAAATTTTACTTGATGGTGGCCATGTTTTGCAACCGATCTTGTGTATCTCTGTCTTGCTAGGGTGTATACCCAATTTGGTGTTAATGGAGTCAAAATCCAATAATGTCTATTAATTTTACTGTTGGGCTGCACAGTGGTGTGGAGGTTAGCACTGTCTCCTCACAGCAAGAGGGTTCTAGGTTGAAATCCCAGTTTGGGCTCTTCTGTACGGAGTTTGCATGTGCCTGTGTAGGTGTTCTCCGGGTACTCCGATTTCCTCCCACAATCCCAAAAACATGCACATTAGGTGAATTGGCTACTCTAAAATTGCAGCTAGGTGTGAGTGTGTATGTGAGTAGTTTTCTGTCTTTGTGTGTCAGCCCTGAGATTGACTGGTGACCAGTCCAGGGTGTACCCTGCCTCTTGCCCATTGTCAGCTTGGATAGGCTCCAGCTCCCCGCGACCCTGATGGATCAAGCGGTATAGAGGATGAATGAATGAATTTTACTGTTTTTACATTACAACATACAATACATTTTACATGGTTACCTATATATTCCAAAAGGCTTTTTATGAAGATACTTCTTGTATACAAGACATCATTTTGTCTCGAAGATAAAGATTCAAAATATTTTTATTGAAATATGATGAAATATATCATGAAATATGTTCTGTTTGATATCCACAATTATTGAACAGCAAATTTAAGAGGTTCTGATTACCACATTATTTCTACAGGCTCCAACTTCTGCAATACAGTTACCTTTGTATACATTTGTGTGGTGTTTGTTGTGCTTATTATATTTTCATCATATAGATTTTTCTTTGGAAAACTATAAAAATGTAAAGCTTGCTAACATGTTTACTAGTTATAGTAAAACTGCTGCAGGACTGTGTTGCGTCATATTGTAGCATAACATACTGAGCTGAGTAAGTTCTCTCATAGACTGGATTCTTAACTTTTCACCTGTTGGTAATAAGAACAGGATGCAGCAAAATGAGGAACCGTTTCTTCTGTATCTTTTATTCCAGGATTAAAAATGCAAATATTCTTTTTTTTGTAATAAAGACATTATAAGGGGTATACTGTCTTTGGATAAAATGTCCATGCCAGAATGTACTAGTCAAACCAGCAAATTAATTAGTTTGAAGGACATTAAGATTTTTTATGCATAAACTATGAAAACATTTTGAAAAAATGGCATATTCACCATTTATTATTGAAATGTACTGTATTAAAAAATAAATTAACAAAGGCATTATATCTGTTCTTAACACCTCTCATTGTAAAATATAACAACTGTAACATAACACTTAAGGCTTTGGACAGTAAGCTTCTCAAATATAGATGCTATAGGCTTCCTTCCATGAGCCTGTTTCAGTGCTTTGCTCCATGTGCAAGAGATGGAGAAATATAGATAAGATAGTGGTCTCGGTCATTAGCCTGCTATTAACAATATGCATATTCATGTAAAATTTCTAATTACAGTTTCTGTAGGATAAGTGTTTTGTCCGAACCTGAAATATACTTGGCCATAATTTTCATTTTCATATACCAATATATACCAATAAATTTAAAAAATTAAATTTAAGCCTTACTAAATTTAAAAAATTAAATTTAATATACCAATAAATAGGTCTCATATCAAACTATCCTACTGGATTAAGAAAAACTTAAATATCAAACTATCCTACTGGATTAAAAAAAATTAAGCATATTTATCAAATCAGCTGCTTAATAACTGTTACAGTTCTTATAATAACACTGTTTGATCAAAGAATCAGTTGTGTCTGAGGCAGACGACAATAACTGTTAACTACTGCTTGCAACAGACACGTAGAAAGACAGATCTGTAACATTTGTCATAGATTTATATCTTGGCTACTAGTGAAAACACTCAGCTTTCTAATTTTGATTAGTATCATTAACATAATTGTTAAATTAATAAAACGCAAACATTCATTCAAAACTTGATGCAGTTCTGGAAATTAACTCCAGCAGCAGCCAGATGTTGTCCTGAACCAGTCTCTGGTGTTTTGCAGTCAGACTGGTCAATGCTGCATTGTTCCTCCAGCAGCAGCAGGGAGTCCAGTATGTCAAAGCTCAAGCAGACATGGGTTCATAGGTGTGGAAGTGGATTCCCTTGGAGCAAGTGATCTTCATCACTGCTCCATTCAGACTTGTGTCCGTGATCAACCTCATCATGCCCTCTGCTATCAGTGATGGCCTGCAGATAAACACAGAGAGGACATTAGACAAGATTACAGATGTAAAAGACATGCTCTGTGTCAGTAAGGCTAGCACAGCATGTTTCTTGTTGTTTTTTAGGATGGGAGTTTGCACAGGAAATACATTACTAACTGAAGTCTCTTTCTGTGTCTCTGTATGTGTGTGTGTGTGCATGATCAGGAAGTCATCTGGCCTCAATTTCCTCTGACACTAAAATGTTTCCTGCTGCTTGTCTCTGAGCTGCACAATTTGGACTTATGAAGAAGACCCCACAAGAGCAACAAATAAACACAGTTTGGTCATGCCACTGGGGAACACAAACTATGTTTATTTGTTGCTCTTGAGGGGGTCTTCTTCATAAGTCCAAATTGTGCAGCTCAAGAACATTTCATATATTCTAGTTATGTGTAGTGTGAAAATGTTAATGTTTATACTTTGGTTAAGTCCCACTCGCAACTGCTCCAAATTAACACTCGTTAAGTCTCTTGTATTATTCAGCAGCCATGTGGCTCTGGACCATTTGTGTCAACCAAAAAAAAAAACCAAACAAACAAAAAAAGACAAGAACAAAAGCCAAATCTGACATCCTAAAGTACAAAGAGCAATTTGTTAATGCATTAGCTCAACTTATGTTGAATGTCATAAGACTGACGCATAGGTACACCTCAGGCTTTGCGAAGTCACTGAAGTCACTGAGAGAAGTTGTGAGGCATCAAGCTAATGATAATAGATGTGGCAGTTGTTTTGGTCCAGACTGAACTATCCCAGCAACTACAGGATTGGAGGATGAAGTACCATGAAATTTGGTTCAGACACTCATGTCCACCTTTGTGGTATTAATTAGCAAAAGCTGGCATGATAATATGCAAAACCAAGATGATGAACAAGGAAAGTCTTATGCGAGCTAACCATCAACATGTTAGACTTGTCACTGTACACGTTAGCATGCTAATGTTAGAATTTTGCTTAAATCTCCACTGTACCATAGTGTCACATGTCTGTAGACTCTTAGTCTTGTTCATGTTTTACATGTGTCTGGTTCATGAATAAAACAGATTTTGACATTATAATTCCACGTCACAAAGCACCTACTCTTTTTGTAGAGATTACTGGGGGCTGAGCACCAATGATACCAGGAATGCTGGATGCCAGAATGGTTTCTGGCACTGCCAACATCAGTGGCTCAAGCGTGCCCCCTAGAAAATTTCAACAAAGTAGCCCTTGTTGTATGTTTCAGCATATCTAAATCTACAAAAATCCTCTTGGAGTCATAGTTTAAACTCAACAGGATGTTGAACGTTTTGAATTAAGTTTGAAATTTATGTGCATTTTTTTGGTTTTTAATTATTTTTCATTTAACAGGCTTTGTAATAAACCCAAGCTACTTCAGATGTGTGATGCTAAATTGCGAAGATTTAATTGCAAGGATTTGTTAAATGGTGGGTCTATAGTGGAACGGCGAATTTTGGTGTGTTGCCATGAAACAGGATGTTGTTGTAATTCAAACTTCACATTTGATAAGAGTCCTGACCTGAAGACATCTATATGCCAATTCAGTTATTATTATTCAGTTATAGTCATAGTATCACCTTCTGGCAACAGGAAGTAAGCCTTATGTGACAATCATCATAAAAGTTTTGTGATCTTTTCAACACTTCAACTCCTTCTTTTAGCTCACAAGATTTCATCACAATATTGGGCCCCACCCACTAAATATTTGTTGTTAAATGTTTTGTTTTTAATCACATCCTAATTTTACCTCACACATTAAAATCTTAATAAGATAACTCTTCTTGGGTCTCAGCATTGCATACAAATTTCTCCATTAGTCCATGTGTTTTGGCTACATTTATTTTCATGTTTTCCTGTTAAATTTGCAATAAAAAATATTAATGTTAAGTCTGCATTAAATTCAATTTCATTGATGTCATTATCAAATTTACAGGAGGAGGATTTAAAGGAGGAAAATTTGTTTGTGCTAGTGTGTGTGTAAACTCACTGTAAAACTCCAAACTTGTTCATGCTGCGTTTGAAATCATCCTTGAACTTGACAAACTTGCCCATGTTGTCCTCATGTTCCACTGAGTGCAGCAGAGGTGTATCAACGAAGGCTGGACACAGGACATTGATTCGAACCCCGTAGTTGCCCTGAGAGGATGCATCCTGTAAGAACATTTTGAATGTGCTGTTGAGTTTTGAGTTTCCTGAAGAACTAATCATCCAAAAATATGCTAAACCTTTTATGCTGTCTTTTTTACTGTTTGTATGTGTGTGTGTGTGTGTGTGTGTCTTACTGCCATAGCTCTAGTGAAGCCAATGACTCCATGTTTAGTCGCAGTGTAGACAGGCTGATGAGGAGAATGGAGGAAGGCTGAAAAAAGACCACACATCATCAGCACCAGTGCAGATCAAAGAGCAGTCAGTGACCCTATTTTCACGACTGAGTAGAATTAAAATCTGTCATATGCTGTTTATGGTGTTTTTCACAACACACATCTCTCTCCTTGCTGTGAGCTATAAACATCCATTTATTATGTAAGTAGTGTAACATAAGGGCTGTTCCAAAAACACAGCTGCATCTACTTCTGAACAGCATACAACTCATTTTATTCACAGCTGCACCAGAATGTCTCTGTCTAGTTTTTACCACATTAAAGAGAAATAGACCCTAAAAGTTTAATACATTCACACTATTGTTATCTTTGTTCCTTATTATTAGATTTTCAAAGCAGTGGCGTGACGGTATTTTGTGGTCAAGTGCCCTGTGTGCTTTGGTGGCATTTCATATCACTAAAAGAGATCAGTAGTAGTAGTATTGTGGTAGTCATTTGTGGGAGTTTAACAGTGGTCCATGTATATGGCTCAGTGGCTAACCCATCTACCACTGAGGCTCCACTTTGGGATGCATGAGGTTTTGAGTTCAATGCCCAGCATATGTAGCACCTTGAGCAAGCTGGTGTATGGTGTTGGCACTTAATGAGTGCCAACAAAATGCTAACATCCTCCTGTCATTATCAAATTTTAAATTTTAAACCTGTAATTAGGCAACCAACCCCAAAGGGGTAGAACCCTTCTGTGTATCCCCTGGTTTATTATTAATATTATTAACAGGGTTCTAACCTCATATTGGTAGAAAACCTCTCGGGTTTATTGGGGGTCCAAACCCAGGGGGGCTGGGGGCCGTGCATGAAAAGCAATGTGGAAAGCAGCTTGTCTTGCCACTGCTCGGAACTTTATTGCAACCGCTCAGAGTTTCGTTACTTCTATTTTTTTCCCTTCTTTTTGTTTCTTCTTCTTTCTTATTATATATTCTTCTTTTTTTTCTGCTGAAGGTGTTTGCGCAACAAAAACTGTAAGAGCAAAATTCACCAAAATCGCCATATTTTTTCACCATTTTCAAAAAATCAAAAGTGAATTCCAAACAAACTACTCACAGGCTGTTCTTCTGATTCTCACAAAAATGTGTAAATTATCTACAGATAATGTTGTTTCGATTTTTACAAACCAATGATTGAACCAAAATAGGTCATTTTCAAAAATTTGTAATAACTCATGAACACATTGAGATATCAACCTGAAATTTGAGAGAGGAGTCCTCACTAAATTTACATATTAAAATGCATCACACTTTGTCTGTAGAAGGAGCCAAAAACACACACACACAAAAGAATTTTAGACTTATCCTGACCCTGTACAGTGTCACTACAGGTATCAAGGCCTTGTTAATATTATATTATAACATTAGTATTATATATGTATGTCCCTACTGTTTACAGTATAGGAGCTGTCACAGTATAAAAACTATCTCTGCTCTTGACAAGAAATTAAGAGCTCAGTTTAACATGGCAGTCTATGAGAGTTTTGGTCAGCACACTGTGCTTGGAGGGGATTTATTTAAAACCATAAGTCCCATAACAATGATAGTAACAGTGAGAGAGGACAAATTTCTCTAGGTTTTGATATATAAATTGTTTCTGAAGGTTGATAATTGTGGAAATTGCAGAGGTTGTAAGAGGTTTTTGGGACCAATAAAGGCTGGTATGATGGATTGTTTGCTAATTAGCATAAACAATTAAATGTATGGAACTTTTTGTATTTTGACTAACAGAATCAGCACCAAATTTGGTATACTATCTTGGAGGACTGAGATACACACTTCTATTATAACTGAGCAATATCAGTCAAAAAACTTGGCCACCATGAACCAAAATGTCTTCACAAGGGTTGGGGTTCAGAGAATATTGGCCACAACTTGTTGATGATTTATCCAATAATCACAAATGTTGGTAGCTATACTCAAGCAGTGATTGGAAATAAGCCTACAAAAGGAGGAACAAGTATTAACCAAAATCTGAAACACCCTATTGATATGTGAAATGTGGAGGTGCCTATCTCATAGTTGCTCATAATTTAAGATACTTTTGAACAATTTTCATTAAACTTATTGGATACATCCTACACTATGTCCTGAGCGCACACACTGAATTTCATTCAAAGGTGGAATGAACTTTGAGTGTGCAGTTATTGAAATGACACGCACTGCTCATAGTGACCGTCTGTACTCTTTTTACCCAGAATTAAATGGCAGACATTACATCAAATGCAGGAAAACATTAGCATTCATTTGGAGTTGCGTCTCTGTTCACCTGTCAAATATATTTGAATATTCTGTCTTGTTCTATCTCTTTTTTGGTCTTCACCAACTACTAAAAAATAATTGGTTCTTTTGCTGCTAAATGTTTCACAATGTTTACCAGCTAGACGCTAGTGGATAGTGTACAGTGTGTTGTTTAGAGTAAACAGGTGTCTGCTGCTGCTGGTTGATGAGAGTGGTGTTTGGGGGCTGTAAACAAAGAGCTAAAATTCTCTGTAGAGTCAAGTGAGTTAAATGAAATTAAAATGGAATTTGTTTGGAAATCTTAGTGTTAAATGTACAGTTTATTTCAGTCTCAGCTCTTACTAGCAGATACATTGCCTGTCAATAACACAACAAGGTCTGCGGTAGAGCTGCAGTACATATTTCCCCTTTATGAAATATGGAGAACGCAAATATGGAATTATGGAATGTGGCAAGACTTTCAGTTTGTCATGACATACAGGTAAATGCACTACAGGTGACCTTTGTGCAATCATCAAGACTACAAGAACTCTTGTAGCAACCAGGTGTTTTTTATTTGTCAGGCTTCAGTTTCAGTACATTCCACTAGATTATACTAAATTTGAAAGAATTTTGCTCCTTTTTGCTCCTTTGTTTTAACAGAATTTTAATTCAGGCATTTGGTCACAGTATGTGTTGTGTGAGAATGTTCTTGATTCTTGTGGTCAAACACAAATCATCTTGTAGATCTAGAACAGTTCAGTCTTTGAACAGCCTCTCTAACAGCAGACATATGGTAATCATTTTTCTCTTATCTCTCTTGTGATAAAATCAGTGTTTATGTGCGTGTGTGTGTACATTTTTGCCATTCCCATTACAAGCACAGACTTGTCCAAAGCTGGGCAAGCATATGTTTTGGGGGAATTTGTGTGTGTGTGGCCGTAGATTCAGTCCATGTGAGATGACTGAGTTTTTAGTCATGCATGTTTTGTTTTTATTTCATCAGCTGTTAAATGGTTCATATTTTGAAACAATCTGGTGTACACTTTGTCCTTAACAGTATGCTACAACTGTGGGTTTTTCAGCTGTGTTTGCATTAAGCTTTAAAACAGATCTTGTAAAATAAAAGGAACAGGAACCATATACTCAACACTTTTTTGGAAGGTTGTGAGCAATTCAACAGTTTCCAAAATCCTGAAACCTCACCTCAAAGGTTAAATTGGCTCTCTCGTCATCTCGTGGAAACTTTCCATAATCATCCTGCTGCAAATTTGGGCTTTATTCAGCCACGGCAATAATCAAAAGCAGCTGATGATCAAACAGCAAACTGTTCTGACCGTATTCTTAAAGATATGCAGAGGAGCTGTGTTACAGGGCCAGAAGGAGAGGAGTAGGATTTGATGTCAAGAAAACTCGTTGATCGTAATTGACATGGAGTTTAAAGTAGGCTTTTCTTAGTTCCAGAGATATGCAATCTAACATGGTATGAATATGTGTATGTGTATAAGTCTATAAGGGGGATTGTTATTTGAAAGCAGAGAACTATCTTAAAAACAAACACAAAAAAAAAACCTGAAGAAAATGCATGTGAATGAGACACATTCTCACCTGTGTTTGAAGCAACGTATGTTTTTTCCTAGTTCCAAATAAATGTTACATTGGCCAAACAAAGAAAAGACTGATGACAACAGGTGATGACTGTATAATACCAGAAAGAATCCAAAGAAAAGGAAACCAATTCGGTGCTCAGAAGACGGAAAGCGTTCAAAAAATCAAAGTGATCATCAGGGAGGGAAAAACAACAAGTTGCATTCACTCCCTTCCCCACACGTTCACACACTACTGAATGTGCTGATGGACGTTGGCTATGGACCACGCCAGGAAAACTCCCTCTCTCTCATATCACATAATGTAACCTAATATAACCTACAAGCTACAAGGTTCATTTATTTATCACCCTACAACACAGGGGTTTATTGTGGAGTGTGGTGGATGAGTCTCACACCTTGAGGAAAGAAGCCACTCTCTAGTCTGGTGGGACAGCAGTGGATACTTTTGCATCACTTGCCAGATGGCAGCAGTGGTGGGTGCTGTGTTTTATTATCTCTGTCAGCTAACAACATGCTAATGCTACCAAACTTGAAAAAAATAATATTATTAACATTAACTAATATTACCATCATTTACCATCATTTACATAAAAAATCAAGGTCATGAATATACACTACTAAAAGAGGTAAAATATATTTTATTCCAACTTTATGGGCAACAGTGTATTATAATGATCTGAAAAAGTTACCCTGATGTTGGTAAATGAATGAGCATGTACAAAATGTTATCAGA
This sequence comes from Toxotes jaculatrix, assembly GCF_017976425.1. NCBI lineage: Eukaryota > Metazoa > Chordata > Actinopteri > Toxotidae > Toxotes > Toxotes jaculatrix. Next base: position 30,500,103 of record NC_054397.1, on the reverse strand, counting down.
AGACATTATTCACTTGTAGATTTCAAGTTTGTTGAGCTCAAATTGTTATGGCAACATGGCCAAGGTGTCAACTGCCAGATGACTGATGGTGACACACAGGTGAAGCTATTTGGAACTGTGGGAAGTGTGGTTTAAAAACAAACCCGGAAAAATGGAAGTCTTCTATGGAAGTCTTCAAGATTGCTAATTTAATATCTGTGAAGTCTAGTCCACTGTTAGAGTGACACAAAATAACCATAACAACTGGTCAACTAAATAAAGAAGCAACATATGACTACTCTTAAGAAAAACTGATGTCCATGTAGACAATAAACATACTTTGAAAGGAACTTGATGTGTATGTGCAGGAAAAAGCATGGAATGTCTCCACTGAATTTAATGAGAATTGCTCAGACTTTCACCAATCAATATGCCGCTTCAGCTTTTGGTTAGCACTTGCCCACAGAGGAATAATAACAAAAAAGCAGGAAAACACAGAAAGGTTCTATCCTTTTGGTTAGAACTGTAAATATATGTCTTCTAGTACTGACAATATAATGTGTAATGTAATCATGCTGGACTAGAGAGGAGAATGGAATTTGTGTGGAACATACCTCCCTACAATTGTGAAGTTTAATTTGCCACTTAATTTCTTTAGCTATTCTTGAGCCATGTTGCAGTCTTGCCACAAACAAACAAACAAACAATCCGTTAGTTGGTTCATTTGACTTGCTAATCTCCATGCATGTGAGTTTGTGTGCATGTGAGTTTGAGTGGCATTGGTCACACCTTCATTAAAAACTAAACTGACACATTGTAGGTTCAGATTACCTGCACCAAATTGGCTCAGTGTAATTCAGATATGTGTGACATATTTTCTTTACAATATTGCTGTCTCATCTCCCTTGGTAAAGTAATAACATTACTCAAACCTGTTTTTTGTGTACCAACATGAATTGTTAATCAATTATTTTATCAGAAAAACACAACACATTATGGTTTCCATAATGCATTTTCTGAACTCAATGTTTATATCATCTGTAAAACCTGTGTCAAACAAGGTTAATAACAATTTCAGAGTAAAAAGGAATGAATGAAAATGTGCATGCTTGTGTGTATTTGATACCTGCCATAGATGATACATTGATGATGGTGCCTCCTTCCTTGCCGTACTCTTTACTCATGTGTTCCAGGGCTAAGTAGGTCCCCTTTATTACAGATGTCTGTAAAGATAAAGAGAAACTATTTCAGTAACCGCATACTCAAACTTCCACAGTTTGTCCCCTTCCATTGGATTTGAAAGAAATTTGGTGAGTTTTTTTTTTTTTCCAGGAGATAGCGCAGAATGTCTCCAGTGAATTTAATGAGAAATTAATCAAACTGTGGCCCCACCAGCCCAGTGCCCCAATCCAGAGTGTGACTTAAACAGGTCTGTGTATCATGCAGACTTCATAAATTACACATCCATCAGTCACAAATCACGTTCTGTTTTCAGGCTCAAAATCAAAATCCCCATTTCAAGACTGACAACATCCAAGCTGCCCCATTCTAAAGACATCTTCAAACATAATAGAAAAATGAAGCTGACTGGGAGAGCTGACCTGCGAAATGGACCACAGTATGTCTTGAATGGAGTCTGCAGTTAGACTTTCCTTTCAACTCTTATGCAATCATTGTGATCTTAACCAAGAGTACTAAGTCATTTTCCTCCCTTGGAACATTTGCCTGAGAAAAAATCCAATTAGCAACCAGCCACAAATTTGCATATTTTTACATATGTACACTCACATGGAACCAAAGAACCAGTGTTTTTTTTTTTTTTTTTTTGTAATAAGGCTGGACACACAGGGCCAAAATATTTGCACACTATGTCAAGTGTGCTTATATGATGGATTCAAAATTGGCTTAAGTATGAGTCTTGTTAGTGGGAGGTCAGTGAGAGATCATGACACAAGTCTGAAGGGAGACAGGATCTAAATGGAGGAAGTATGTCTGCCTCCAGTATGTGTGAAGGAGAGAAGATACATTGTGGTTGTGTATTTTATTTATTGAATTTAAACTGTGTTCACCTGTATCCTTTGTTGCATGTCTTCCTCTGTCAGACCAGGAACAGCCAAACCTGGGCTGGAGTTTACAGGTGTGGTAGAGTGGGAGGGGTGTTTTGTCTTTTGTGGTGAAATGACCTGTATAAGTATCTTGCCTCTGTTTTTAAATTAAGTTTAAGTGAACTTCTATTTGAGGTTATATGATATCGTGGTATTGTAAGTATATTGATTTCTTGAGAAGGTGCAGCACACCAGTATAAAAGTGAGGAGGCTATGGTGGTTGGGGGATAAAAAGGAGAGAGGCACAGCTCCAGAACACAGCTCCAGATTGTAGCTCCTGCCTTGGGCCCAAATTCCAGGGTAATAGCCAGAAGGGCAGTTTAGAGTGAATTCTTTTGTTGTGTATTATTTTCTTTATTGTTTTTGAGAAGTGAGTATTCTCTTTTTCTCCCCTCTTTGCTTAGTTTTCTCTTTCTGGATGGCCCAGTGTGCACTTTTTGCTGTAAAGGTTTTGAACAAGACTCCATTTTTGTCAAATAAAAAGGTATTTGGAATTGCTCCAGACTGCCATAACTCATTGTTGGGTACCGGGTTTCTAGGCCACCCTCACCCGCATCAATCCAACAACACTAAATCCATTTTCATCTTAAAAAGCAAGAAAAATCTTCTTAATATTGGGTCATTTATGGTGTTATGGTATGGTTTTGTTTTCTAAGTGGTGTAGTTAACCAATTCATTTTCTGCACGCATAAGAAATCAATTACTTGTAGTAAACGTCATTATTTAGGTGGCAAAGAAATTTACTTGCTGTGAGCAACCTGTAGCCCCCAAAAGTTTTCTGTGGGAAAAAAAGCTTCATTTTTCATTTCATATTTCATGTTATTTAGGGCCTGAGCACCGAGTGGTGCAAAGGTCCTTTTGGCCTTTTAAGATTATGATGATGATTATGCTTCAGATGTGGCATAACTTGGTATCTGATATGGGCCATGGGCACAGGTATGGCAAAACGGCTCGAGGGTGCCCCTAGAAGATTCATCAAAGTAGCCATCCTGGTAGGTTTCATCTGGATGTAAGAAAACTGGTAAGTATGTCTATCCTATTGAGATCTACAAAAAAAATCATCTTGGACCCACAAACTAAATCCAACTTGAATTCAGCCATTTTGAATTTGACAGTGATGATAACATCATCGCTGCTGTGGACCACTTTGTGGAGGTCTAACATACCAACTTCTATGAAGAAGGTATCCATATGCTCCACGACAGCTGGCCCATGTACATAAAATTAGGAGGGGATTATGATGAAAAATAAATGTGCCAGGTTTTCTAAAACTGATTCCTTCTACCTGAGGCCACAAACTTATCACTCTTTGTACAGTGGGAATGCAGTGCAACCACCCCTACTACGCCCTTAGCCATAAACCTGCCTCTTTTCTTCTTAATACATATTTCTACCAGAAAGCATTTCCTGATTTTATCTGACTGAATAAGTAGAGGTTGTAGGGATAGAACTGATATAAATAAAGTTTACTTCATTCACAGTCTTAAGTTACTGCCATCTTGTCACCTTACCAGGTTCACTTGTATAGTTTTCTCCCAGTTCTTCTCATTGTTGATTCCGGCATTGTTGATAACGATGTCCAGACGACCAAACTGGTCCACGGTGCTCTGAAAGGCATCTAAACCACAGAAACAAAAAGCCCTCTATGAATAACTTAAGCTATAGACACAGCATCTCAAGAGAGCTGAAAACCATGAGCTTTATCCCACATCCTGAAAATGCTAAGTCAGAACTAAAATGTTCTTTCCGACTGCGATACAATGATTTGATTACTTGACTATACAATGACTGTGGTAGCACTTAAAACATGATTTCTGTGCGTTTTTATGTTTTTTTTTAGAATGTTTGAAGACTCAATAAACCAATTACACTTGGAAAGGTGCAGAGTTTAAATTTGGTTGCCTTGAGTATGTGGCCGAACTGACTTAAGGCATTATGGCTGAATAGCTGCTTACAGACAGTTCAGACAATGTGAAAGAGGGGATAAACAGTATACTCTTACGCAACGAGCCACCAGTAGGTTGTTTATCCTCTTTTGTGGGCAGACAGATGTGACTGGATAAACAACTGAAGAGAGAAACCTGAGGTGGTAAAACCTGCATGTGTTATCACCTGCCACATTCCACACTAGGACACCCCACAATTAGAAACACACAACAAACACACCTGTTTGACTCACACATTCTCACAACCGGACACACTTAAGACACATACAAAAGACACAGATGCTAACTTGCACTAGAAATAATTGTATGCACTATGCATATTTGCCAAAATACATGCACCTAGGCTTACAATGAGTGTCCAAATAAACAGCAGTGCTATCACACAGTTAGGAGCAACACCAAACAGCATTCCACAGCCGTTAGCCTGCAGGGATTTACTTTTTCAATGTCAGACAATGAAACCTTGTTCCGCTTTCTCACTCTCTCTCTCACTCTAAGACTCACTCATTCACTTACACACTCTTTAATTTTCTGCTTCTTCTCTTTCTCTCTCTCTCACACACACACACACACACACACACACACACACACACACACACACACACACACACACACACACACTAGCATTGTCAGGTCTGCAGAACAGGAGAAGGTAACTGAAGAGCAGTAGAGCAGAACAGTATACTGCACATGGGATGTAGTAAGCAGGCATTTTAAACCTGAAACTGAAATACAGCCAAATAAATGCTCATGCCACTACAAAAACAAGACTAGACAAGCTCAGTTTTAGCTGGACCGTTAAGCTAACCTGCTGTTAACAAATGTGACAGATCCTCTTTTGCAGCCTGCTTGACTGAACCTGCTACTCTTTCACACCCACTAACTGCAGCTGTGAACTCAGAACTCAGAGAGCAGTGACAGTGAGTCTCTCCAGGAAAAAGCGTCTAATGCCTACTAAAAATAGCCAAAAGGTTTTTGCTTTTTGAGGCTACTTCCTCATTCATCTTGAGGAAGTTTAAAATGAGTGAGCAAAATACAGCCTTCTTGTGCACAGTAATACTCTGCAGCCTGCATAAGGAGTCATAGTAAATGACTCTTACATTATGCAACAGTCTGGATAGGTGCCAATAAATCAACAATCCGACTATGCTGGTGAAAGCTTATCTCTAAAGTTTTTGTTCTGTGTCACTCAAAAAGCAATGAGCGATGTAAAAGGCATTGGTAGTTATCTCTTGAACAGTTGCACAGGCAGTTTTACCTCTGAGTGCATCTCCATTGGACACATCACATTGAATAAAGGTGCAGTTGCCTTCTCCAAACTCTGCATCCAGCTGTGTCTTGCACTCTTCACCGCATGTCTTGTTCAGGTCAACAACAGCTACCTGCAGGACAAAATTCATCAGTTGGACTTTAGATTCACCCACAGAGGCACACTGCAGGGCTGGATGGTGTTAACCTCGAAAGTTTGCATGCATTTCTGCAGAATAATCTTGTGAATTATTTTAATTTATCTCTCAGGGCAGTTGTGGCTCAAGAGGCAGAGTCGGCAGAGTCGACAAATCAGAAGGTTGGTGGTCCGATTACGTGGCTCTTCCAGTCCATTTGGGCAATATACTGAACTGAATTGTGAATGTGTGTGTGTGTGTGTGTATGTGTTAGTAAAAGCGCTGTGTGTGTGATTAGGTGAATGTGACTTGCAGTGTAAAGCACTGTGAGTGGTCAATAAGACTAGAAAAGTTCTATATAAATGCGTTTACCATTTACCCATTTAGTGCTACATGAAAGCAGAGAATACTCTGGTTACAGTGTATGGCTTACTTCTTACCACTGAACTGTGCTAGACCTTTTTTTGACAAGTATGGTTGTGAACAGCGCGGTAAGTAGCACACTGATCTGATGGGGGAACAAAAAGTAAAAGAATACTGACATGTTTATTGAAGTGCTGTGCCACAATTAGCCTCATTTTATAGGGTTCGAAGAAAGCCTGTTTGCTTTGCATTTGCAATGTGTTTTTTCTTGTCTTAAAACTCAGTGCTTTCCCACTGTTCTTACTATATTGCATGTTAAGTTACCACTGGACCCATTTCAAAAACATTCAAAGGAGGAAAACAGCAGTGCTGATAGTGAAGGATTACTATTAAAACAAATGTGATACAGCAGTAAAAGTAAACACTTAGTAAAAGAAATATAAGTAAAGTATAAACAATCCAGTAAAAGCAAACTAAAGCAGTGCAGGGGAAAAGTCAGTCTATTTGAATTGGATTAATGAAGCTGCAGACAGAAAACCGTGAGGTCTAAATAGGTTGTGTTTGGGCAGAGGAAGTAACAGTCAAGTAATGTTAAAGCTGAGCTGTTTAATGTACAGTTGGATCAGAGAACCTGATTCAAAAAAATAAGCAAAGCAGTAAAGTTAAAGTTAAGTGGAGCATTTTAACCAAGACATTTGTAAAGTAAGACAGTAATTGAAAAAAAGTAATAAAACTTAGTTCAGTTCGAAGCAATAAAGTTCATTTGGACAGTGCAGTACTGACCTTGGCCGAGCTCTTCAACAGTGACTGGACCGCAGCTCTCCCAATGCCCTGAGCCCCCCCAGTCACCAGAGCCACCTTCTGATTAAGAGACATGATCCCAGCACAGCAGCAAAACCCCTTGCACTTCGTCCTCCTCCCTCTCTGCTCCCTGTAACACAGTCAGAGGCTTTCTCACACTTTCTCAACACAGTTTTCACTCTATTAGCTGGGCTGTTTTACTTCCCTCTTCCCTCCCTCCCTCTCTCTCTCTCTCTATTTTACTCTCTCTCTCCCTCCCTCTCTCTTATCAGTCTATCCAAACACTGCATGTGTGTCAGAGAGAGAGGTAGTCAAAGTAAACTCCGTAGGATAATAATTACAGGTCTTATGCAGCTTGTTGTACCTGCCCTCCTGCCGCCTCCCACTTTGTTTACACCTCCTTCTACACTCTTTCACTCCTCTTACTCCTGTTTCATATGCACCCTTGAGCTCTACACACAAATCACTATTTGTATTAGAATCTTTATTGACTGACATGAAGAAAAAACCTGGAAAGTAGCTTTTTAAGAGGCTGTCAATCTCACATTCCTCTCTTCCACCATGTTACACAACATGCAGTGCTGTTCACTGATACATTATACCAGGTCTCTGCAGAGTAATTTTCACACTGTTTAGCAATGAACGGAAACCAAAAGCTTAAACTGCTATAACCACAAATGTAAAAATAGTAGCCTGGTTCTTTAAGTAAAACAAACCAGTGAATTTCTATACAGTCATGTCTTCCTTGTGAGACTTCTAAAATAATATAGAATTACAGACTTCTTTACAAGTTTTTGTAAAAAAGAAATAATCCACTATGCTTAGCAGAATGTCATATTCAGCTTCAGAAATACCTTTACACTTCCCTCATCCTTCTTGTTTACACCCTTCCTTCCCTTGCTCTCCTTATCTTTATTTCCTTATCCTTATTTCCTTCCTACATGCTCAGGACTGTCACCCGTCAAGTTTCTGAGATTGCCCATGACCTGAAGAGGCCAACCAACACAGGCTCCATTGATCAAGAGGCCCGGCAGAGGATTGGCTTCCTGTACCAGGAGAGTACAATGTGCAGACGGATGACAAATTAAAAGAATTACCAGCATGTAGTGTCTTAGTCAGGTGTTTGGCCACCATGAGCCAGGCCACCACGAGTCTTTGGACTCTACTGGAGGGATGAACACCATTCTTCTAAAAGATATTCCCTCATTTGGTGTTTGGATGATGGTGGTGGAGAGAAATGTCTAACAAGTTGGTTCTAAATCTCCCATAGATGTTCATCTGGGTCGATATGTGGTGACTGTGAAGGCCACAGCATTTGATTCACATGATGTTCATACTCATCAGACTATTCAGTGAGCCCCCCTGCCCTGTGAATGGGGGAACTGTTGTCCTCTTTGACTTTAAATGGAAAACATGTCACATTGTTATGCTTCTATTTTTGTATTGCCTTTTATGAACTTTCAGAGCAAAGGTGAGAACATTTTTAATGTTAGAGAAAGTTGCAAAAATATAAGCTTAAGGTAACCCTCAGGGAACGTTCCTTGAGGGTCAACTGTCAAATGAGGCAAAATGGCTAATGTTTGGCAAAACCCACTCTATGGTCCCGCATTAGCATGTAGTTACAATGAAAGCTGTTGACAACAGGAGTCAGATTCCTGTGCAGTGAGGGTCTCTCGTGCAGCAGCGCATTTTCAGTTTTTAAACTGGGCCTGAAGTCAAAGGCTTTTACAATCTTGCTTCAGTAATAGCTAGGTAATTCAGCTTTAACAGTAAGGCCCATTGTGACAAGTCATATGCAAGAAAGGTGCTGATATCCCTTTCAAATTAAAAATGTAAAGGAAAAGTGATCAAATATAACAATAGAACCCAGTGTAGCACTGTCTTGTGCCATTAAGTAAGGCAGCATTATGTGACTTATTAAGGCAGAGGTAAGAAAAAATGGGACAAGTTGACAAGTGGCTACCAAGTTTATTTCAATCCAACAGAGTTTAATTAGAACAACATAAAATATGCAAATCTTATTTTACAAAAAAGTGATTGTGCTCTCAACTCTGTACTCTACAAATGTATACAGTATATAATTACCCATTTATTATTTGTATTGAAAGATATGTGAAGCTTAACTGTAAGGGAGAACAACATGGGAGTAAGTATTCATATGACATCTCTTGTAGCTTGATGAAATAAAACCTCTGAAATTAAAAAATGGTTTAAGTACACAATATAGTCTAGCTATGATATAACTGTAGTCAGCTTCCTCCAGGTTTCCCATGACAGATTTCCCAGGGAGTTTTTTTTTTACAGTGTAGTGAACTGTGTTATGTACATTTAACAAAGTATTCTCCACAAATCAACACACTTTCACTATATTTGAACCACAACAAATTAATGAAGACAAATCAAACTTAACTGTTTTAAAATTTATGAAACTCCAATGGTGCCGCCCGGTTAGCTCAGTTGGTCGAGCATGAGACTCTCTCACGGTTGTGGGTTTGAACCCCACTCCGGGCGGCACTGCCTCCCATGGGCCCACCACCGCAGGACTTCGGTGCATTGTGCAGACTGGGGGGATGTTGCCCCCACAACCTGGGCCCGGACCCAGATAAGTGGCAGATGGCAGATGATGACATGGCATGACAATGGCTCAGATAAAATATGTTGAAACGTCTTTGGGCTTTTGTGTATATTTTTACATACAGTATATTGAAAACTGCAGTGGAAATCTTGTGGCAGAAGCCAAGTCTCCAATACCTCTGAGGTTTTGGCTGAAAAGTTGTAGTACTCAGTTATGAGCCAATCAGCACATTACATTTTCACCAGAATTCAGTTTCTTTGTGAAAATAGCAAAGGAAGGCATATTACATACAAAAGTATAGTTGCAGAAAATCATGGACTCACTCTTCTCAACAGCAACAGAAAAAACAAATCTTAGGATAAAAAGCAAAACGTCAGCCCATACAGTTTCATGACTGATACATGTATGGCTTTAAAATTTTATTTTATATTTTTATTTATTTATTTATTTGGTACAAAATCAATAATCTTCAACCTACCATGAAAGGTTGTGGAGAAGACTGGCCTTGACAGTCGTAACACAAGTCAGAAGGCAGCACAAACACAACACAAGGCCTAGAGTAGAAAAATGAAACACACTCACACAGGTGTTTTCAGTTCTTCTGGCTGATTAAATCTCATTGCAGGTTAATGAGTTACATGAGGTCACCAAACTACTGCACACATATCAATTCATAGTGGTGTAATATTTCTCACTATAAACAGGTGAAACAAAGCTGACAAAACAGTGAGGAAGATGCCAGTCAAACACAGTCTGTACATGCCCATATAGTCCTGAGGAGAGCTCGAAGTGACTGTGAAAACACCTGTGTGAGTGAGCCACTGGAATGTAGGACCTTAAATAACAGCCAACCATTTTCCACATAGGCCTGAGACTTCAAATGTGCTTTCCTTCCAGGCAGCAACTAACCTGCATTGATTTTACTTTATGGAAATCACCTGGAAACCTGCTTGAGATAGTTACCGTTGTGTGGTAATGTAAAGTCCAGACTTTTCAGATCTGCACTTTAAAATACATTAAACACAAAATTAACACAACTTTGACAAATACAAAAGCAATGATACTTATTATGAGCTTCAATCAAATTGGTTTTCATGTAGTTTATAAAGATACAGGACAATTTCAGAGAGGATCTACTCATATCACCTGTTAATGTGATATCATTGCAGTACAAGAAAATGAAGTATGCACAAAAACAGTCAAAACATAAAAAAATCTGCCAGATTATTTATATACACAGCTAAAAAAATGAAGGATGATGAAGAGAAATTTCAAGGCAGAACTGAAGTTTAACTGGCAGTCACAGTTTGATTGTCATCTGCTGGCGCAGGTATTGTGCAATTTCATGCCAGAAGAAAATGGTACAATGATTTTTTGTATATTAACTAGACAAAACATGTGCTCTAACAGTTATCACTGTAAATAGTACATATGCATACTATCAGTGCATAGTATGGAATTTGAATAAAGCTGTGTACTTCATTGGATGTCTGCTACTACTTGAGAAATAGTAGCAAAATCAGTGAATATTAAATGTGAAACATCTAGATGCAGATTAACTTTGAATTTAAACAAACAGGTTCTCTGTGGGAGCTTGGCAGTGGACAACAGCAATGTTTTGACAAATGGAAAAAGCAAGTTATTTTCTTTAGACTTACTCAAGGGGAGGGCAAAACCGTTTGTCATCAGTCACTTAGAATTGAGAAAGTATTTTGGATGATGGTGAAATGCCTTCAAGAACCTCAAGCATTCATATAGCACTTAGAAGAAGGGGAAGCAGGGGTGTAAACAAGGGCTTTCATTTTAACCAGATAACTGAACATCTTTCCAGGGCACACTGGAAAATGAGTTTGTAGAAAACTTCTAGTCTTAGAGAGGGAAGATTGTGGCCCCATGATGACTAACTAATGACTTAGGAAAAAAATCGCAGCAGGAATTCTACATGATAAAGTATTGCACTGTATTTTTTTAAATATATTTTTTAGCCATGTTCTGAATACTTTACATTACTATATTATTTTAGACCTTTGAGTGTAATTTTCCTTCCTTCAGGCAGAAATCAAGATTTCCCTAAGGTATGTAAATCAACTTGTAGAGGCCTGAAACAGTGACCGTCATATCACTGTGATCACTAGGGCAGATAGCATGTCTCAAGCAAATCTCACAACAACATGTCGTATCACAACATCATGTAATACTGCAGCAACAACCTTTACAGACTGCTCCACTGTTTCAAACACAAACACTCTGAATGTTTTTGTATCAGCTCATGTTAACAGCTGACAGATAATAAAGTTGGACCAAAGCTGTCTCCTAGAAAACACAATGAGATTCCAATGAAATGATGTACACTTGGTTTGTTGGTTTATGGTTTCATAAAGCAACAATACAAAATGGTAGATGTACAAAGCACAATACACCAGTGCCTTTCTGAGTCTGATCTAGACATAGAGAACTGTGTAAATGAGGAAATTACAAATTTTGCAAATTACAAAAAAGGAAATTGTTACGGAAATGATAGTTGGACACTTTTAGACACTTGGACCTTAGAACTGCATTTAAGTTTTTCTGTGACCCAACTTCAAACCTTAGCCTTTACAGTCAAGGAATCAGTGGGGTGATGTTACAGCACAGTAAGTTCTGGGGCCTCACACTGTTTGGTAGAATAATAAAAACAATCACGTACAGTGTGTGGTCTGTTTCAGTCCACTGTTGCTCTCCACAGCAGCGCTAACTGGTCAAAGCATGACTGGAGTTTTATCATGGTCAATTTTTTGTAAAGAAAACCCTCCAAACTTCTTGTCTTCCCATATCTAGAGCTCTTTAGAGAATGTGTTGTTCACAGTGTAAATAGAGCAGGGTAATAAACCAGTTAACTTTTTTCCCGACTATTCTTGGTCTCTGTTGTTTTGGAGGTCTTGAAATGGATTGAAAAGTCCAGGTTAGAGACACTAACAATTTGTGGAAGAGAGGGCCCAGTATGAGTTCATGCTCACTGATTGGGATTGAACCCTTTCCATTTTGACAAATGTGACTTTGAAGATATGTTACCTAACAGACTCTAAGTGTAGTGAAACATACTGATCACATTTTTGCTCTGTGGTGGAGAATGCTCCTTTTTCATTTTAATTAACCTCATTAAAAGGTTATTTACCACTGCTGCTCTGTTTATCTGTAGGACTGTTTCAGGTGGCTGATCATATTTGTCCATTTTTTAAACTCTGTTTTTAAACTATTGTACAAATGACAGTTGCATGTGTGATGTTTTAATGTGTGGGTGGTGTACACTAAGTGTTATAGTGCACAGTTCCGGTTAAATCTCACTTCATTCCTCTGTAATTGACACAACACTGCGTAGGCAGGGTGTCAGATAAACACGACATCTGGTCCACTGAACAGAAATGACTGTTCTCCTAACAGAAATGACTGTTCTCCTACAGAAATGACTGTTCTCCTGAAAGCTGTCACTAATGTCACAGGAATATTTTAGAAACTGTCATCTTAAACAACAGTGAAGTAAATTGTCATATGTGCAACACACTGATCAGCGTGTCTCCAGCATGTGCAGTTTTTAAATGTAGTGGAAATCTCATCCATATGGATGGTAAGTGGTGTTCCAGCAGCTGTTTCTTCCAGCAGATCATAGCTGTCCTGTCTGAACCAATAGAAGGTATCATAGTTGTATCTGTTTCAGAAGCTAGTATTTTGATTGCACTTGGAGAGTGCATATAGGCTCATTCAAAAACATATGAAATATATTTGTCTTCAGAGTTTTACTGTGTCATACATAGTGAAAACCAAGGTTTTACTTAGATTGAAAGCTGCCAGATTTCAGCATCACTTCTCCACCAGGAACCAAAGCTTAGCTGCACCCTGCCTGCCACATTTCAATTTGGGTTCAGGGGTTAGGGTTGCAGAGTCATGAACATTAGTATGGGTTGGATTTACAGACTCTCAAAACTGAGAGTGATTCGATTCAGTCCTTTACAACACTTAATCCTGAGATTTATTTATTTCAAAATTTACAAAATAAATAATACTAATGTACGTGTGACATAATATGAGCATATGCTGTGACTGATATGGTCACTCTGACCTCTGTTCTAGTCCTTAACCAGTTAAAATGGCCTGAAAAAACAGAGCTCCATCTATAGCAGGGGAAATCTGTATCTAACTGTAACTCTCTGGTATCAGTGCACCACATGGACATGGCCATTACCCACCTCGCTTTGGCATAAGCAGAGCGAACCTTTTTGTGAGGTCAATCTGCATGGTCCTCAAGGTCAGGTTAAGATTAGAGTTAAGGGACAGGGAAATAAACGGTAGCTGATGAAGTATCCTTATATGATTAGGAATACAAGGATGTGTGTGTGTGTGTGTGTGTATGTGTATGCACATACTATATGTGAATAATCTATGCTCTTTCTTCCTCTATTGCTTATGTACATCTTCATGTCGAAGTATCTTATAAAGGACCCAGTAGAATATATTGAAGAAGAGAAAGGCCAGAGGGAAGCCGGCCCTCGACACAGTGTCAATCTTTTTGGCTCTGTCGATAAATAACTTCCTCATCTCTTCTGTGCTTTTACTCCCTCCACCAGCTGCTGCTCCCGCTGGATTCTGGGTAGTGTTTGCTGTGGCTCCTTGGGTGTTCAGAACAGTTGCCGTATTGTTGGAGCTGACCTTCGAATCTTTACTGTTGCTGGGAGTGGAGGTCACAGCAGTTGTGGTGGTCAGCCTGCCCTCATGTACTTCCCCATCCTGTTGTAGAGACAAAGAGGAGGAGGGGTCGTCACAGATCAGATAAGAGCTAATTTATTCTTGTACTTGCCCCTGATGGGCTCTTGAGCAAGGCACAGAATGAAGGTTAAACTGACATACTGCTTTGTTGAAAAAATGCTGGCCTTGGATCGGTCTGGGTAGCGTAGAAATTATTCATTTTACTGTACTGTCTTTGGGAATTTCATAACTATACATACAGTCAAGCCCGAAATTATTCATACCCCTGGCAAATTTTGACTTAAAGTTACTTTTAAATGTAAATAAAAGCTGAGAAATATTTTTTTCCACAATGATGCCTCTTGTACATCGTCTCATTATCTTCTGTGAGATGCCTGTGTCATTTCCAATCAAGAAAACACTTGCTGGTTGAATAAAAGTAACTTTAAGTCAAAATTTGCCAGAGGTATGAATAATTTCAGGCTTGACTGTAACTGTGATCCCTCAGAAGTTTGCACAGATGGCACACCAATATACACTCAATAACTGACGAAATGAAAACATGTTTTGAGAAAATTTGGCAAATTTATAAGAAATAAAAACTGAAATCTCTCATTTACAAAAGTATTCAGACCCTTAATTCAGTACTTTGTAGAAGCCCCACTGGCTGCAGTTACCACTTCAAGTCTTCTTGGGTAAGTCTCTACAATCTTTGCACACTTGCATTTGGGCATTTTTTTCCCATTTTTCCAGTCATACAGTTGTCCTGAAGCCAATGCTTGGCTGAATAATAAGGCATAATTAAAGCAAAAAGGATGTGCCTGAGGTCCATATACCAAGTATAGAATATCTGATATGATTCATCTTGTACGCTGGTTAATGTGTCTTTGTACTCTTCTAGGTGCTTTTCCTCAGACCACTTTGACATTCATATGATTGTAAATCTATACAAAGTTGTGAAAAATTAAGGAAAACCTGAATAAATGTGAAGATGCTTCCACACAGGTGAACTGCGTGGCATGATTACCCATTAGCCAATTACCCAATCATGCTCTGTGACAGGTATAAAAATGCTGAGCAGGCTCAGTTGATTCTGATATTTAAGTGAAACTTGAAACTCTTCTCTGATGTTTTATGCACACAGCTTACTTTTGGTGAGCCAAAGCTTTTATTAATGAATTCACTGATCTACTGTCCCAGATTTCCTTGTACTTTGATTTATAGTGACTTTAACATCAGTGTAGATGATAACACTGGACACAACTAGTCCAGAGAGCTGGACCTGGTCTGGAGCTGGACATTTTAACAGTAGATCTAGTTATGTCCACAGGAGTTTATGTATTTTCTGTGTCAACACTTGATGTTGCCTTATCACACCATTACTGCATCCACAGAGAGAGACTTCAGTTTTGGGTTTTTAATAAAGCTGGGAAAATTCACAAAACATATTTTCGCTTTGTCATTGTGTGTTATTGAGTGTATATTGATGGGCAAAATGACACTTATCAATTTAAAATTAAATCACACAAAATGTGCAAAAGGTGAAGGGGTCTGAATACTTTCTGAAGACACTGTGTGTTATAAATTATGCTCTGCATTTAGCTTCAGAGACTTTATCAGTCAGAAAAGATGAAACATTCATGTTCAAACACCTGTACAAAGTTTTGGTAGAGATGAAGAGTGAAGACTGAAGATGCCCATTCACTGTGTCAGAATGTCACAGTCCACTATATATCTTGTGCATATTAAAATGAGTTAATGTGCAATTTGTTTAGGCACTGAAGCACAACTATGACTCCACCTATGAGTGTGCACGTGCACAGTTAAGTTGTGGCTGGCTTGAAGGTAATGTAATCACTGTTCCTACAGTGGTTTACAAGTTTACATACACCACTTATTTATTTGTGCTAAGCAAATGAAGCCTCATTGGGAACATCCATTCAGAGGAACAGTTTTAGTGCAGGCAGAGTCAAGCTCATCTAACAGGCTGTGAAATCGTTGCTCAGCAAACTCATCTCCAATAGCTGAGTAATGTTTTCTTGCATGTTACTCAGTGCATGGGTTGATGTTGTGAATCAGTCAACACATCTTACGTGTCAATATGACTACTTTGACTGTTTCATTTGTTTTTATTGGCTCGCTTGCATGGCATTTGCTTTAGTGATAACTGGATCTTCAAGCATTTCCAAAAAATATGTATGAATTTTAACGGGATTGTGCAAACTGTGAATGTTCTATTGCGTTCTACAGTGGTGCTCACTGCTGGAGTGCTTGGATATGATCTGGCAGCACTGCACCTTAAGGGTAAAGGTGTCCCCACAGGAGGCACAAGATGATCAAAAGAATAAGAATAGAAACAGAAAAACTGTTTTTTGATACTACAGGTAATTTCACACATTTAACAGTTCCAATGCTTTGATAACATTTCCTATATTACATTCAACCTGGTCTGACCATATTTGTTGAAGAAAGTAATATCAAACCAGTTACAGAAATATCACTGTAACATATATGTAACAACACAGGTCTTTGGTATTAAAAAGTGTTATTCTGAAAAAAACATCAGAAATGTGTTCTATGTGGTCCACTTGGTCTGTGGTATATCCCACATAATTTTCCTTTAAGGAAAAATGGGTCTGGGTTCTTATGGGTTAAGAACCTTTTACCGGAGATCTGTGGTTTCAAAATGATGCCAGCACTTGATTGTGTTCCAGCAGAGCATACTGTGCTATTGTTGATGATGTGGTATCAACTGGAAAGTTGCTTTCATTTAATATTTGACATTTTTAATGTGAACTATGATAATTATATTACTAAAAGATTGAAACAGTGGATAGAACTAATTCACATTTATTCAGGAACCAGTAAAATAACTGCTTTACAGAAAAGATACAGAGAGGCTAACTTTTGTAAGTTCCCATTACTACAATAACAAACGTGCCATACAGTCTTGGTGCTTGTGTTTCATAATATTGATAGGTGAGATAATCTCCATGCCAGTCTGTGTGTACCAAAGCTGTTTTACTCTAAGTGTTCATTCCATCCATTTATCTATCTATGATACCGTTACAAAGAAGCTCTCTTAGCAGCAAGTGGAGCGGAATAGTTTTGTGTTTATTCTGTCTGTTTTATTCAACTCTGTATGTTGAAAACTCCTTTATTTTTATTTATTTATTTTACTTTTATTTTACTCTTTTTAAATCTTTATTGCTTTTATAGCTAAAATCATTATGACAGTCACCATGTACTTAGCATTTCACCTGTTTGCTAAACTAAAAGTTTAAGTGCCAAACTGATACAGATGGACTGACTGACAACAACAGACTGATTGGGTCATGCAAGTGACATAGTAAAATAAACTCATGTATTCACACACACACACACACACACACACACACACACACACACACACACACACACACACACACACACACACACACACACACACAAGTTGTGTTTCCATCACTTCAGAGTTAGACTAATTTCCCTAATCACTACTTCTAATCCAAACCTAACCCTAACCTTAACCTACATCGTACTCAAACCTTTAACCTAATCTCCACTCTAAAATTTAATGATTTACATTATGGGGGGTTGATTTTTGTCCCCAAAATAAAGTCAAGATACTACATTGTGACTGTGTAAACAGCTTAATGCTCCCACAACATAAATAATAAAAGCCCCCAAACACACACACACACACACACACACACACACACACACACACACACACACACAAATGTACTGTGCAATTACCCTGCTGGTGTAGATGTTGGTCATAGATCCATAGAGAGAGTCTGATGGTTTGAGGCCGTTGTCAGTGTTAACACGACGAAGGGAATCAGCTAGCTCCCCTGGGTCAACTGCACCTCCACTGTTCTACCAATCGCCAGCATGCACACCAGACAGAAACCAAAGAAAAAAACAAAAACAAATAGCATCCAAAAACAGGGTTGGGACACTCATTGATTCAGTCAACGTATTAGTCGGATGTTTAAATGAAGAGGCTGTTTAATTTGGATGGGGCCAAATTTTAAACAATTAAGCTACCTTTACAGAACAGCTGATCGATGATATAAATTACTGCATGTTGAAAACATACATTTCAAAGTTAAACCTTTATCAGATAAAGATGCTCTTTCATATGTTGCCGTGTTGCAGATCAAGGTACAGTGGCATGCAAAAGTTTGGGCACCCCTGGTCAAAATTTCTGTTAATGTGAACAGTTAAGCAAGTGGAAGATGAAAAGATCTCTGAAAGGCATAACATTACAGATGACACATTACCTTAATGTTTTAAACAAAATCATTTTCATCTTTTACATTTTCAAAATAACAGAAAAGGAAAAGGGCCGGCAGCAAAAGTTTGGACACCCTGCATAGTTAGTACCTAGTAGCACCCCCTCAAGTATCACAGCTTGTAAATGCTTTTTGTAGCCAGCCAAGAGTCTTTCAGTTCTGGTTTGAGGGATTTTCACCCATTCTTCCTTACAAAAGTGTTCCAGTTCTGTGAGATTACTGGGCCATCTTGCACGCACTGTTTTTTTGAGGTCTATCCACAGATTTTCAATGATGTTTAGGTCAGGAGACTGTGAGGGCCATGGCAAAACCTTCAGCTTGTGCCTCTTGAGGTAGTCCATCATGGCTTTTGAGGTGTGTTTAGGATCATTATCCATTTGTAGAAGCCATCCTCTTTTCAACTTCAGTTTTTTTCCAGATGGTGTTATGTTTGCTTCCAGAATTTGTTGGAATTTAATTGAATTAATTTTTCCCTCTACCCGTGAAATGTTCCCTGTGCCACTGGCTGCAATACAACCCTAAAGCATGAGCAGAGCAGTTCTCTCTGATATTTTTCTTGGTCTTCCAGACCTTATCTCAACCTCCACTCTTCCTGTTAACTGCCATTTCTTGATTACATTCCGAACGGAGGAAATCGGCACCTGAACACTTTGCTATCACCTCATAGCCTTCTCCTACTTTGTAGGCGTCAATTAGTTTCATTTTCAGAGTGCTATCCAACTGCTTAGAGGAACCCATGCTTGCTGATTGCTGGGACAAGGTTAGAGGAGTCTGGGTTTTTATAAAGCTTTGAAATTTGCATCACCTGGGCTTATTGCAAAAGAGTGTTCATGTTTAACTTTATGCCTTTTGGTGATCATTTCATCTTCCACTTTCTTAACTGTTCACATCAACAGAAATTTTGACCAGGGGTGCCCAAACTTTTGCATGCCACTGTATATGTTCCATTGTATTCTACTATTTTTTCATATCGGCCAAAACTTAACAAAACTTAAATAAGCATTTTGTGCTTCTTGGTTACATTGTATTTTTGTTAATGTATCACCCTGTATACATCTACATATATTCCATCTCATTAAAGATGATCATTAGCGTTTACGTGTAATCCAGTCAATTCTGCAAGTCCAATAAAACTGCAGCTCTACTTTTCACCACTTTCTACTTTTAATGAGTTAGAACAATGTATCACAACATCAGCAGTTCTCGCTAATGCCAAATATGTTTAGACATATTCACAAACAATCTACAAACACAGGGCTGACACCTAAATCTCACAGAACCTTATTCCTTACCAGACAGGACTGTTACATGTGGTCAAGATCTCTACAAGATAATATATACTGTAGTTGTTTGAACGCATTTCATGATTATGTCCACTATATAAAGTCAGTTATATAATAACCAGTTTTTGGAAATTATAGTCAGATCAGCACAGGTCTTACATGAAAAGCAAAACATAGCAAACGTTGTGCAGTTGGAAGAACATTGTAAATTTAGTCATTGATTGGTATTATTTTTTTGGTATGTATCTGCAAATGTGTGTTTTTTTTTTTTTTTTTTTTTTACAGATATTTTACCCTATATGTTTTACATTCATTTAAACAGAGGAGAAACTTGATTATCAGTTGAATAATCAGTTTAAATCCCCTTTTTTTGCTGAGCAACCTCTTTGAAATTCATTTACAATTTAAAATTATAATTTGCAGGTTTCTTTCAAGTACTGTAAATGCTGTTTGTGTATGGGAGTTGACTGAATGCTGAGTTGATCCTTTCCCAGTCCTCTGAGATCCTAATCATGCACTGACAACAGACTCATCCTCTGTTTGGATGGCCTTCTCTCAGAAGTTACACAATAGTGTAAAATCATAAAATCACATAGATGCAGTTACAGCCATGCTGTATCATGCACTAATACATTAAGTATTATAGATATGGTGTTTCAGGAGACTCAAACATGCACAGTCAGATGCACCAACACTTTCTATCTACTGTCACACACCAGCTATGGTGTTTTCAACATTACCGTTGCTAACATTGTGGTTTTTCTCTTTATCCCCCTTCCCCTGAAGCTATTCCTCTGATTAGCACATTGCAATAGCAACATGTCACCACAAGGCAGCAGCCTCAAACCAGAGATTAGAGAGCCAAAATACTCTTCACAAAAGAAGTTCAGTAGTCTGTATGTGCATACCTGTGTGCAAGTATAGAGAGCATGTAAAGGTGTAATTATGTTTTGTCTGATCACACTGAATCATGCAGCGTTGTGTTGTTCATTATGGGATTTTTCTGTACCTTGCACTTGTTTTTATGATGCCGTCTAAATCGCAGCAACTCTTTATGTTGCCTTGACACAAAGTTAACAGCTGCATACTCCAACAGTGCAGAGAAGACAAAGAGCAGACACACCGCCATCCAGATGTCTATGGCCTTGACATAAGAGACCTGTGAACACACAGATATGTCATTAAATCATGTTCAGTAATTATGACCAAATATTGAAAATGTTCAGAAAAGATTAGGAGTATAATACATAAACACTGACATATTTTACAGTCAGATATTACCCCTTCTGTCTTTCAAGACCCTTCACTCATGGGTTTGAAGAAAAGAAGGAGATCGCTTAGTTGAGCGATCTAAAACTACCCTGTAAGGGAATGTGGAAATGTAGAAAATCTGCTACTTAGACTGGAATCTGGTGGGATCTTTAAAATGTCTATTCAGAAAGCTATTAGAATAATAGACATTATTTTAGGCCTGCAGCTGGTGCCCTACAGACACACACATCCGTGGTTATGCCGCTGTCTGTGATGTGCCACAAGTCTGTGGTGTCAAAATGATGTAACCTCATTGCTTTATGAAATGATGACTTATTCAGACATGTGTAACATACTAGAGTGCAAAGCTCTGTTAAGCACTGGAAACATGAGAAACCTCCTAACCTCTAAACACACACACACACACACATACATACAACCTCAGTCATGTTGTTGAGGTGTATGTGTACAGTATGTGTGAGAGAGATGGATGTGCTAATAAGGGTTATGTAACAAAGTGCTCCATGTCTGATTTTTTCTCATGCATACAAGATACCAGAACAAGACTAAGGGGCTTTTTCTCACACACGCTCTGGCAGTTGCATGATGTGTACTTGCCCATGCAAGTGCATCCACCACTAAAAATGGGGGGAAAAAAAGAGGCATTTCAGGTCTTGGGAAATGGAACAAATCATCTCTGCTACACACACACACTCACGTGTTGTGTGCTGTGTTTGTAGCTCCCCAGTCACTTAATAATGATAAACTTTATTTATATAGCACTTTTCAAAACACAGTTACAAAGTGCTTCACAATAAAAACAATGAAAACGGGGCACAAATCAGTACATAATAAAACAGACAATCAGACAAATAAGAACACAGACAATTAAAAGTGCATATAAAGAGAGTAAAAACCCAGCTGAATACAAAAACAACAAAGTAAAAGATGATACACAGTTCGCAGCCCTGATCTTTTCAGGCAAGTTAATCCAGAATCTAGGAGCACCAACCGCAAAGGCTCCATCTCCACCTTGGAGCAACCAGAAGAGAGACATCTGAAGATCTCAGGGGGTGAGATGGGACATAAGGCAACAAGTTCAGAAATATAAGTTCAGGCAAGACCTCTCTGGGCTTTAAAAGTAAACTGTAGGATTTTGTAATCAGTAGCAAAGGTAGCCAATGTAGGGAAACCAGGATTGGTCAGGACAAGTAATCACAGTGTAGTCTAGTCTTTGAAATGAAGAAATCCAGATTGAACCATTGATTGAACAAGTTTGTCTAAGCTAAGTTTGCAGTCAAAGATGATACCAAGACAACTGCAGTGCTGAGGGACAATGAACCAAGACTGTTTGGGCATTTGAACTGTCTTCTGTCTTAACCAATGATTATCATTGAGTATTTCAGTTTTTTTTCAACATTTAGCTTAAATTTTGTGACATCCTCTTGTGGATTTTTTGAAGGCTGTCAGCACTTTGATAGTTGTTTGTAAGGTCACAGATTAGATAGATCTGAGGATTGACACCATTAAAATGCCACCTGATATTATGTCTATGTATAAAATTGCCTAAATGAAGCATGTAGATGGAAAAGAGAATAGGATTGAGTACGGAGCCTTGAGGCACCTCATAGTGAATACCTGTTGCAACTTGCATGGAGTCAGCAATACTTACAAATAAACCACTATACAGGAGTGCCAATGATACCCACACATGTTTCAGGATGGTCCAAAAGGAGAGAATGACTGATGGTATCAAACATTGCTTAAGTCTAGGGGAATGAGAATGGAACGATGGCCTGCATGCCATATGGCTCTTATGACTTTGCAAGTGCAGTTTATGTACTATTGTTTTTCGACTATGGCGTTTTCTTTTCCTAGACATTGTATGCACTTCTTGTACACATACTACATATATATAGTACATATTATATTAATCTTTTATCTTTATCTTTATCTTTTATCTTTTATCTTTATATTTATCTTTCAAAAATTACAACATTGAATAATGAGAATAACAAAATTCATAATCCATGACAAAGAGGTATTTCTGAAATGTTTTTTTTGACTGAACCTGTGTAGCACTGTTCACATGTGAAACAATGGAATTTCTCAGTAGCCTAACTTTATGTGAAAATAATATCTGATGTGAAGCAAACACGAGGAGTAAACTAAGCAAAAAGAATTCCTGAAGTTCTTCAGGAGTTCTTTTTTTCTTTTTTCTCTACACAGACACAGATGAATAATAAAATGCACAAACACAGACCTTAGGCAGTGAAGTCCTGGAGCCTGAGCTCTGTGTTGTCATTGTGAGGACAGTGGTGATGCCCAGTGCCACTCTGGCTGGGGCAGCATCCATGTTAATCCAGAAAGAAACCCAGGATAGAATGACAATGAGCAGAGAGGGGATGTACATCTGGATCAGGTAGTACCCCATCTGTCGCTCCAGGTGGAACCGCACCTCAATACAAGTAAATTTACCTGCAATAAAGCAGAGACACTGTAAAATAACATTCACTTATTTATTCTGATATGATTTATTTCTTAAGCACAATTAACAGCAACAAAGATGGGGTTAAGCTATGCTTAAACTATGCTTCACCCAGGCTTCACCTGCTGCCTGAATTAGGATTTTCTCGCTCTATTAACTAAACATCCACTGTACGCTGTTCTTCGAAAACATCCGCTCACAAACCTACTGATTTTTTTCTTGACTTGTTCCCAGAAGAACAAAACATTATTAATGAAATCTGGCAACTATGTCACCATATGTGTATGCTACCTGTGTAACAGTGTGTGTGTGTGTGTGTGTGTGTGAGTGTGTGTGTGTGTGTGCGTGTATTACCTGTGTTGTAGTGCTTGGTGCAGTATCTGAGGTCTGATTCATCTTTGAGAATAAACTGTGGGAGTGTGAGGCCTTCAGCTACTTGAACCGGTCCATTTTCCTGCCACTCAAAGATCAGGTCGTTCATGGTGTAACCAACTGAAAAACAAGACATGACAATTTGATAAGAAACAAATAATAATACATTGTGAAACACAAAGGCCATGGAGTTAAAATTATTGAGGTGATACAGTAGATATCATTAGCAGAGCTTTCATGATTCTCTGACATGGAGAAATTTGGTCAGTACTTTTACTCGATCCTACAAAAACAAACAAACAAAAAAACATCAAGCAGTATAGAAAATGGATGGATGAATTTCAACCACTGATTCCTAGTGTCATCTTGGCCTTTGGAACTAAAAATAAAGAGTCTTTATGTTAACAATGTCGATAGCAGCATCTTCTTGTCTTCTAAACATGACGACGGATGAACACTAACCAAAGTCTTCCCAGCATCTGTTCTAACTAGCTTTCTTTGAGAGCATGCCAAACTAGCTGGGAGGTGTGCTTTATGCAAATGTGTTACACTGTGATGTTACCGAAGGAAAGTTAAGAAAAAACACAAGAAACATAAACCCCACCCCCCCAAAAAACAAAACAAAAAACTACCAGTCTCTGTCACTTCAGGGGCAGTGTTTTCTGTGGGAGAAAACAAATCCATTTACAACCTAAAAAGTATAATATGGTTACTTTAAATCATAGAAAGGAAAAGTACTCATTATGTAGCAGAATAAGTTAAAGTTAAATCATTATTACATTACTGAATTACATTGTAAAGGTGTTAAGGTGTAAACAGCATTTTAATATTATGATATTAAAATCATCGAGGGGAGGAGAAACTAAGTTTAATTATTTAATATTTTAAAGTGTACATATCCATCATGCACTCTTTAAGTAGCATCACATGTTTTATAAAAAAAACGTGATGGTAATGTGTTGTAAAATTACACTGTAAAGTGACAGTAAATGCAGTGGAGTAAAAATTACAGTATTTTTATGTTTATTAATATTTGAAATGAATCGGGGTAAAAGTATTAAGTAGCACTGAATAGAAAAACCCAAAACTAAGAAACTTTAGTACTGTATTTGAGTAAATGTACTTAGTTATATTCCACCACAGTCAGCAGCTGCAGTCCTCCATCAGTGGTCACGCTGGATGCTTTCAGCCGGTGGAACTAACTGAGAAGCATGTTGACAGAGCTCATAGGCCAATACGGAATCAGTGTAGTTATACTCATGTGCCAGAAGAAAAAAAGACATGAAAATACACTTCACTCTTACAGCATATGCCAGAGCCGTGATCAGTTGAGAGGTGGCTGCATGACATAAGAAATGAGATGTCTTGACACTGATACAACTGTGATAATAAAAATAATTACATAAAGTTATTTTAAAGCACAATGTACACAGATGCTCAACAGAGTTTCTTATTCACATGTAGCCTCAAGTACTCAAACACACTTGCATTCTTAACTTCAGTTAAATGATGATCGAGCTGGGTGAAAGTGACCAGTGGGAAAGAATAGGAAAATAAACAAGCTATACAAACAACTGTATGAGCAAAATTACTAAGAGAGTGGAGGCCACATAAAAATGCATGCACCCAGTGCACTGTAGGGCTTTTTGGTGGAAGCAGAAACCAGCTGGTAGTAACCCTACAGTCATACACCAAATATTTAGTTCATCTTTGCTCTTAATGTTCAGCTAAAAGTGAGTAAAAAGTGGATGCATGTTGAAAAAAAAAAACAGAGAACATGATGCCCCCAGCTTTCCACTCAAGCGTCTGTGCTTGGCTCTGGATGTTTTTAAATCTTACAATTGCCCCTGGTGGTAACAATGTCTCCGACTGTCAACTCACAGCATTTACAAGTTCTGCTGGTCACACCAACTGCATCAACTCTACTGTTGGAATAGTGTTTATTCAATCTTGTTCTGGCCATATTGGTCTTATATTTTACTTTCACTTACTGTACTGTACCCCTGCTGTTGCTACATGCAATTTCCCCACTGAGGGACTAATAAAGGTTTTTCTTATCTTATCTTTCTAACTCAAAACACTTGTGTTTCCATTTCAGCTGCTTGAGTCTAGTAAAAAAAAAAAAAAATCAGAATCATAAATCATCATATCGCATGATATGCATCAAATGTGATTAGCTGAGGAGGGACATGTAACATCATGACACCCTCCAAATCAACTTAGTGTATCTATGTGTAAGGTGTAATATTAAATTGAAGTGCATTTGGGTCAAGACCTTTTTTTTCCTCTCAAACATGCATCATGACATGATTGGAATTATTTCCTTTTACTCTCTCTCTCTTCTCTCTCTCTGTGCTATGTGCGTGTCTTTGTCTTTCCTGTGTTCCCTGCTGCATGACATGAGACATGATGAGCAGAATCACAGCAATAAAACAATCTCATATATACATAAATAAAAAAAAGAGCTGGATCTATGTATGGTAATGCCTCTGGCCACTGGGACGGAGCTGAATGATGACAAATAATCTCTGTCCCCTGGGACCAGGCCATGCTCCTGATTGGACAACGGATGAATTAGTCATCATAACCCTATCAACATTATTAAACATGACTTGTTGTGTTTCTGTCATGAGGCAGCTCGGCTGCCTCTGGGTTTTTTCTGTTGTTTTTTGTTCTTCTCTCTCTTCCTCTCTGTGTGCATGGGGCTGTATGTGTGTGTGGGTGTGTGCCTTAGGTGTGGGTGTGTTTCAGGTGTTGGATTCCGGGGTGGCTCCTCACTACTCCCTCCTCTCAGCTCAGGCTGACTGCGCACACCTGTGCGCAATCTGGGCGCAATCAGTCAACTCTTCAGTATAAGAGGCTCGGCGTTCCTGTCCACCCTCGTCAGATTGTTCCGTCATCTTCTGGGGTGACTAGTCTCTGTGCTCAATTGTTGTGAAGACTCTTTGTGGATTTTCTCACCTGATCATTGATTACTCCTCTCTGCCTCATACTAACCACGCGCTCTCTCTTCCTCTACAGTCACACCGGTCTCAGCCTTCAAGTCATCTATCTGCCATTACTGCCGATCCTGCCACACCGCCCTGGAATCCCTCCTCTCTGCTGTCCTTTCTGTTTCTGGACTTTTGTGAATAAACTGTTTAAATCAGCTCTCCTGTCTGCTTGTGGGTCCTGGCCTGTTTCATAGACTCGACATAACAGTTTCCGTAAAAAGAATTGGCTTAAATACTGTTTCCATTAGGGGGGAATAAAGGGGAAGGAGAATGATACTAAATTTATTTTTGTAAGATTCATGGATGAATAAAAAATGAATGATCTACAGCAAAAGAAACAAGAATTACATGGAAAAATACATCTCTGTGGTCAACTATATATACATACAGTTTTACTCATACACTGAGAATTACAGTATCCGAGTTTATACAACATCCAAATACCTTCATTCATTTCACTTCCTGTACTAATCCAAGCTGCATGCTAAACATTCAGTCTCATGCACAGTTTAAGACCCATGGGTAAAGAGACAGACATGGCATAAACCCATAGCACGAGCAGGAGATGCCAGTGTAATTATAATGGATAATAATCAGGAGTGGTGAAGTATTTCAATCATGAGCGCAGGTAAATGGACTGCATTTGTATATCGATCACTCAAAGCACTTTTTCACATTTCACACACATTCATACATGCTTTTTACTGAGCACGCACTTTTACTAGCACACACACCTTCACCCTGATGGGCACATCAGGGGCAACTTGGGGTTCAGTATCTTGCCCAAGCCCAAGCCCACTCTACCTCCTAAGCCACAGCTACCCATACTGAAGCCGATGTCCATTTTCTCAGATAGAGCTGACTTGCAATTTTCAATTACCCGAAACAGAAAAACCATAAAAGTTAAAAGAGAGGTGAGTAACGCATGTCCTTTTACCTTAGGATACCAGCTTAACAGTCACCTCTCAAACATATCTGTGGATACTTTTAGGTAAATGTCCAGTAAATTCCCCTGTTCCGAGGTAGGTACATATACAGTACGTACCACTGCACCTTAGCAAATTAGAAAGAGAAGGAAAAACAGTTGAAAGAGGTGTCTGATGTAGTTGAAAGAACATAAATGAGGAAAATATTTCATTTTAATGCCTCTGTGCCGCCGTTAGCCAGGACCAGAGGCATTATGTTTTCAGGTTGTCCGTCTGTCTGTCCGTCCGTCTATCCATCTGTCTGTCTGTCAGTCTGTCCCGGATTCTTCTATGCACCATATCTCAAGAACACTTTGAGGTCTTTCTGTCAAACTTTGCACAAAGGTTGACTGTGACTTAAGGCAGATCTGAAAGGAGTTTGGAGGTCAAAGGTCAATGGTCTCTATGACCATATTTATGTTTTGCATGGTTATGCTATATCATAAGAACCATTTGAGGGATGGCTTTCAAACGTTGCACAAGTGTCAAATGTGCCTCAAGGATGAACTGAGTAGATTTCGGAGGTCAGAGGTCAAAGGTCACAGTCGCTGTGATCGTACATTTAATTTTATGCAGGCGAATATGATATTTGAAGAATACTTCGAACAATGTTCTTTAAAGTTTGCACAAATGTTCACTGTCACTCAAAGATGAGGTGAGTAGATTTTGGAGGTTTGAGGTCAAGGTCGCTGTGACCTTAATGCAAATGTTGTGCTTCAAACTTTTCTTCAAACTTTGCACACATTATCACTGCTTGTCAAAGATGGAGTCAATATGTATTGGAGGTCAGATGTCAAAGGTCAAGGCCACGGTGATCTTGTGTAAGTTTTGCTTGTGAACAGCCAACACTAACCTTCCCATTGCCATTATCACTACAAAACACCCATAACTTCTACATCTGGTACAAACAGGCACCTAATGGCGCGGAGGCATACCACCGCCATGTGGTACTTCTAGTTATATGTTGGTGTAATGTGTGCAAACACATTAATATGCAAATGTAATCTGTAATGTTATGTAATGTCACAGACTTCCATATATTTTATGAGGAACAGTTTTAATATCAGAAGAGGGTTAAGACTTGGTTTTAAGGTTAATGTTTTTAGGTTAGTGTCTTTGGGAATTAGGTTTAGATTCAGTTTAGGTTAAAGGTTGGGGTTATGCATGTAGTTGTGATTGTTAAGGTTAGAGTAAGGAGTAGGGAATGCATTTGTGTTAATGAGTCTCTTCACAAGGGCTGGAGTACAAGTGTGCGTGTGTCTGTACTTACAACTCTCCAGCTGCATGATACAGGTCTGAACATCCATAGGGAAGTTTTTTAGATCCATTGGACATGACAGAGTTAACGTTAGTCTGAAAGTGAAGAGAGAAGACAGAGAGAACGAGTGAGAAGTGAGTCAAGGACAGTGACAGGGTTTAAAGTCATCCATTAACCCAAGTTCTTGGGGATTTTCCAAAAAAAAAAAAAAAAAGATCAGGGGTCTAGCTTTTAGTTTTTGCATTCGGTTCTTCTAGAACACGAAGTCCAGTCTTCGTTTTTTTCACTCAACATTATTTCTCTGATGTTTATATTTATTATTTCTCTAATGTTTATATTTATTTCTCTACTCTGTTTATATTTTCTACTCTAATGCCCTTATGTTTATATTTCACTCTGTTCACATCTTGCTCTTTATGGCTTAACTGGGACCTGAGTACCAATTTCGTACCATAACATGCAAATGTCCTGGTATGACAATAAAGTTCCTTGATCCTTATTTTTGGTTATATTGTTCATTGTACATTTTGTTGTAAATAAATTTAAAGAATGATATCACCTGAGACTATAAAATCACACAACAAGGTGGTGTCTGAATATGATATAAATGCATTTTTCATTCTTCAGTGTAGTGCCCAAGGAAAAGATCAATCCTAATGGTGGACCATCATTCAGATGATGGATTCACACCACATATAATGGATTCTTCCAAATCCCTTCCAGTTTACAGCTTTACTGTGCCTCTGGCTATGAAACTGCTAAAGAAATGCTTTCAGTTTAGTCAAAGTTGAATGAACCTACTTGGGACTAGCGAAACAATAACTTTGTCCTTCCCCCAGATACTATTCACTCACTTATGACTGTCTACTGTGTGTCAAAGGGCTGTTCTTCAGCAGGTGCATGCTCATTGCGCTTGTACTTACCTTATAGAGTACAAAACATTTCCATTCTTAAATATCCTGAGCAGTTTGTTGTCTGTAGTGACTTCATGAAAGTGGGCTCCCTTCTCATTGGCAAAGAACAGATCTGGTTTCCATATGGAGTCTAACATAGAGGGGTCCAAATCCAGAGAATCATCTGGGTATTCAGAATAGGCAAGCCTGGGATCATTCCACTGCTGACGAAGGAAGATATTCACTCGGTAGTCCTATAGACACAAAGAATAAAACCAGTACATCACACACAGAGAAACACACACATTTCCAAAAGCTAAAGTAGTTGATTCCCCATATCAAATTTGTATGAAGAGCCAAGTTTGGTTCAGTTCAAGTGTCATGAAAGATTTTCTGCATGTGGATGACAACTGCTAAAAACTGTAAAAAAAAAAAAAAAAAAAATCTAATACAACCAATGGTTTTGTGCAATTCTCTATACATTAGCAAACACGATGTTTGTATAATTTTGTGTGTAGTAAGAGTGCTTTCATTTGCAATTTAACTTCCATGTTAGATGAGCATTAAATTATCCATGCGTACATACAGTAGGTGAAATGGAGAGATCTGGCTTTTGCATATTTCCTCTGAGAAGCAGATTAGTGCTCATGTTGTCTCTACATCAGCACAGCTTTCCATGGGGTTAATATAAATGAAGCTACACTCATTCCGTGCAGTTTCTGGAACCACTCTTCTCATTATCAATAATCCAAGCTGCTCGGTGTAACATACTTTCATCCTGATTGCAGCCTGCTCAGTGTGTGTACCGCAGAGGTGTGTAAATTATTTCAAGCCCTGTGCATCAACTGTATTCGTGGATACAGTGACGTTGGTCTGTGAACATGGAGGAACCATACTCTACATGAATACACATGGTCCAATTAGATTTTCCATTTCTGCATGCACAGGTACTAGAATTAATAGAACAGAGCCTAGAATTTATAATTGTAATAATAATAAATCAAATTTGTATAGCGCTGAACAACAGGAACAACAGTAATAATAACAATAGTAACAGTAGCAATAACAATAGCAGTAATAACAAGTAGTGGAGAAATGAAATGGGTAAAAGGGAATGCCAGTTTAAACAGGTGGGTTTTGAGCTGGGATTTGAAGGTCTGTAATGAATCAGAGTTTCTGATGTGTTGAGGGAGAGAGTTCCAGAGGGTTGGGGCGGCGGTGATGAAGACTCGGCCCCCCAGGGTTCAGTGCTTGGCTCCGGTGATTGGGGCCAGGATGTTGGAGACGGGAGTGATGTGGTCTCTGGAGTGAGTGTGGGTGAGTAGCCGGGCAGCTGAGTTCTGTAAGTATTGTAGTTTATGGAGGTCGGTAGAGGGAAGTCCGTGGAGAATGCTGTTGCAGTAGTCTGAAGGTTATGAAGGTTATGAAGGTGTGAATGAGTATTTCAGCAGTGGAGTGAGAGAGGGAGGGGCGAAGACGGGCGATGTTGCGCAGGGGGAAGAATGATGTCCTGGTGATGTTACTGATGTGGGATTTGAAGGTGAGGGTGGGGTCCATTATGATGCCAAGGTTTTGTACTGACGGGGAATGGGTGACATTATGACCATCGATAAGGAAGGAGAAGTCCTGGGCAGAGGGGAAGAGAGCTTTGGGTCAGATGATGATGAGTTCTGTTTTATTGCTGTTGAGTTTCAGGAAGTTGTTGTCCATCCATTGTTTGATATTGGTCAGGCAGTTTGTGATGCTGGAGAGAATGACTGGGGTGATGGATTTGGTGGAGATGTATTTAAAGTAAAGGAACAGACAGTCTCCCGTTTTGGCACAATTTTCACTCACCGCTTTGGGCTAAAATATTTCTTCTTCAAAAAGCACAAAAACACTTATCCATTGTCCAAACCTATTGAAAGCATCACATTATTTCCCCATAGTAACTTGCTAACTCCTCTAACCGACTTAAATGCTATTAAACAAACCATCTGGATTCATACAGAGTATTCTGGCACTGTATTTCACAGCAGTTTGACAACAGGAGTTTAATGCCAATCGAAGTGCCCTGGCAGCTGCTTTAACCTGTTCAATGAGGGTTATCTGTGGAAATGAAAACAATGAGAGGAGCTAAGCTTGGCTTTGAGGAGGATGCTTTGCATGACTCAGGAGTGTTTTCATATATGGTTCCTTTTTGTAGAGAAGGAAAGGCTTTGGTGAAAATGTAGGGCATTTGTTTTCTTTTTTGAATGATTTCAGTGGTCAATGAGAATAAGGACAACATTAGCATCTGTGAGGAACACAGGGTCTCAAACTGGTCCCTAGACAGTGAACTGAGTTGGCCGATGCCAGTTTCACTCCAATGCACTGCAAATTCAGCTCCCTAGAAAATTCCCAGAATGCACTGTAAAAGGCAGTGCGCATCTCTGCTCACTATGCTCACTGACTGGAAGTGACATCACTATTCTTCCATCTCACTACACTTCAGTTGTCGCACAGTGAACACCGATGCAGCTAATGAAAATAAACAAGGGTAAGTTTGATTTAGGTGTGACAGTGATACTAACTGCTGCCGATGCTTTTGGCCTACATGAGTCAAACATGCCATTTTTATTTTATGAACTATGTCTTCTCTGCACTGATGATGTAACAAGAGTCCCCCTGAGAAGCAAGTTACAAGTACATAAGTGCATATATTTTACAGCTCTTTATTTTCATTACCTTTTCCATCACATTTTGCCTATCTTGTCACGTTACTGTCATTGCTGCCATGGAATCATGTATCAGTGTCTTATTGTGCACTGCAGAAACCCGATCAGAGATGAAACTGCAATTCACTGTGCAGTGATTCACTGTCTACCCAGGGTTCTCCTGAATGGACGAACCTACGGATATGATATCTGTTGGCAGGTAGAGGGGCCTACATTCCAGTTATTCAGCTATGACTTATTTCTGGTCTCCGTATAATCACAGTGTGTGGGCCTCAAGCAATAAATTCTCTAATAAAGTCTTGCCAGTGGCAAGTCCTAATGCCCAGCTGCCTACTATGTACTAATTCTAATCTTACTTTGAGTATGTATGAGAAAATATCTGGAGGTACTAAATATATGGCAAATAGAAGGCTTCAGAATTTCTGCAATAAAGCATTAAATATTATGTACAAACCAAAATTAATGCTCCTGTGTATGGTGGCTGTTATTAATAAATGACACTTATGAGCAAAAACAGATTTGTTATCCTTATCCATTTATGGAGCTTTTTCTTTACTTATTTTAATATTATTAATGGATCAAATGACAGTGTGTAATGTTAAAGGTGTCAGTTGTAATAACAAAAAGTCTTTTAGTGGTGTCTTTCAGCTCAGCATTCTAGTTTCATTGTCCACAAGCTCAGCTCTCATCAGCAGTCACACTGGGCACAGTGAAACTGTGCGCTACTTGCAACGCACCAAACCACCAAAAGACAAAATTCATGTGCAGCTTGTGAATACAGTGAAGCATCTAAGAGCTGAAGAGCTAGGTGTTTGTCTTAGAAGTGGGTGGAGACCCAGGGAGTAAAGATTGGGTTTACATTTATTAGATGGTCACAAACACAGCTCAAAATGAGCTAATGTCGCACATTTCCTATGTGTGAATAAGAAATTGCTTGGAGACCAGTGGTGGAATGTAACAAAGTATTTGTACTTCGTTACTGTACTTAAGTATTTTTTTACGTATCTGTACTTTACTTAAGTAAAAATAATAATGCATACTTTTTATTTTACTCCATTACATTTTGCAGCAATTATCTGTACTTTCTACTCCTCTACATTTCTACAACTTATGCTGTTACTCGTTACATGTTATGAACATAATTTCCTCAAAATCTTGCATGAAAAAAAAATAGACTGCTTGCGTTGAGGCGTTGTTTGCCATTGCCAACCAATCAGGTGGCTCTATTACCCCCAATGATGGCAGAGCGCGTTTGGTAGCAGCACGAGCTGGTGAACTGGCCTGATTCAATTCAATTCAATTTTATTTATATAGCACCTTCCACAATCAAAATTGTCTCAAAGCGCTTTACAGAGAACCAGAGCCTGACCCAAGAGCAAGCACTTAAGGCGACAATGGCAAGGAAAAACTCCCCTTTAACAGGAAGAAACCTTGAGCAGAACCTGGCTCAGATGGGGGATCCTCCTGCCGATGGCCGGGCTGGGTGAAAGGAGGAAAAGGAGGAAGATAGGACAGCTAGGAATGGAGGAGAGGGGGAGAAGGACATGCAGCATAATACAGACAATGGACAATATTAGTGGGTCAGCATTTACATTACAGTTAGTGAACAGTTATTGGATAATGTATGCTCAGCAGATTACAGTTATAATAGGAAACAGAGCACAGAGGCAAAAAGCTGTCATGATTCCGGCGAGAAGAAACGACATGCAACATCGACATGAACCCAGAGCCAACGTCGGCTGAGCCTGAGTCTGAGCCCTCCAGCTCAGAATCAGACAGCCATCTTTGGCCATATTTAAGCCGTATTTAAGCCGTATTTATGCCTCTGACATAGGCAGAGGCATAAATCAGTATACCTACATTCTTTATCAAAATTTGGCGGTGCAGTACGTTAAGAGTGCGGCTTTGGACTTTGGACCGGCCTGAGATCCGAGGGTCGTGGGTTCGATCCCTTGACCAAGCGCAAAAAAAACGGATACGGTGGTGGTGAAGGAGACACGCCTCCCCTGCCTCTGTGACCATGGCTGTGGTGCCCCTGAGCAAGGCACCGATTCACCCCAGCTCCCCGGGCGCCTCACTAGGCAGCCCCCTGCCCCAGCGTCTCTAGTGCATGTTGCTCATGTGCATAATGCTTGTGTGTGTTTCGTTCACTTGGTGTGGGTAAAATGCAGAGAATAATTTCCCCAGGAGGGATCAATAAAGTAATTAAAAAAAAAGAATTTTACTTTAAAAAATACTTTAAGTAAATTTAAAAGAAAGTACTTAGTACTTTTACTTAAGTAAGATTCTTGATGCAGTACTTCCACTTTCACTTGAGTATATTTTTTGCGGGATATTTGTACTTTTACTTAAGTACTAAGCTTCAGTACTTCCTCCACCACAGTTGGAGACATGTTTGAGTGTTTTGAGAGTGGCCAAGAAAATACAAATGAATGAATTAATAATAATGCAGCTTTAAAGAGACAGTAGAAGCAACAAGGATACAGGTGCAGTGCTAAGAACAAAACAGTGAAATTGTTCTGATGTTAATCATTTCTCCCTGTGTAGTCAGATAAACTGCTCGCCCACAGATAGAGAAAGGATTAAGAGGGATGGAGAGACTGAGTGAACAAATGGAAAAAGAGTCTAACAGTAGTAAATCTGTTTAACATAGATAGCGTGTACAGACCAGAGAGAGCCAACCTGTCTCTAAGCCCTGTGTGTGTATACTGTATAGTGTGTGTGTGTGTGTGTGTACTGTGTGTGTGTGTGTGTGTGGACTTCGTGTGTGGCACTGAGCAAAATCAACCCTGAATCCCTCCTCTGTTTTTCTCCTCTCTTTCAGTGACGTAATGGCAAAACAAAACAGGAAAAACTCTCACAGACCAGTGAACATTATACACGGTTACATTACCATTAAAATGTTCTTTGAAAAAAAGCAACCACGTGGCGAAGACCACTACAATGCATGTTCCAGAAATCTACCTTCTGATAATGTATAGGTGGTCTCATTCACTGTTTCATCAGGTGTTTGGGGGGGGGTTGTGTTCCCCAGATGTACTTGTTCTGGCAGCATGCAATCCTTACGGAAGTTGCCCTTGTCACTGTGTAAAACAACAGTTAGGCTGTGCATTAGAAATGCAATTACTGCCTCCCAGTTGTAAGCCTCCGCCAAACAGCTGAAGTTAACATCCTTATCTGTCCAGACACATATGATATGTGTAATGGACAAGTGTATCAAGTGGATCAAGTGTATTTTTTTTGTCAAAATAGCAGTTATCATTAAAATAACATGTTTGAATCTACTCAGTCATTTCCAGTGAGAAACATGCTGCCCAGTGACATATAAACACAGCTGATTTGACTTGACTTTAAGCTTCATTGTTCTTGTTCTGCTGTATGTCAAATGTATTACTGTGTTGATCTACACAGTGACCACAGATTTAGTGGCTGACCAAATGTGAGCTATTGTTACAAACAATGTCCTCCTGTTCCTGAGTTATGAGGAATTGAATAATGGTCAGAAAAGCGTTTTTACAAAAAACTATGATGTCACATCACTTCATCATTTTATCCTGCTAGACATTTATGTGAATTATTGTCATAGCATATGAATTCTTGAGTTACAGTTGCCTTGACCTTTGACGTTTGACCACCAAATTCAAAAATCAGTTCAACCTTGAGTCCATGAGGATGTTTTTAAGTTCCAGGCAGTGGAATAGAAGTCAAACAGGTATCATCTACCTGTGTAGCAGCTAAATCCTTTGCAGCCTTGTCACAGAAACCAAGAATACAGCTGCTAAAGTTATCATTATTATTAGCATTAGTGGGATTAATAATAGCTGTAGGAGTGGTGTCCACACTGGCAGCTATGAATCAAATTAGGTGTTCATAATGTGTGTGTCAGCTGATATCATATACAGTGACATTTATACTATATGGTGTTGTCGATGTGTTGAAGTTATGTCACTGGGCTCTCTTGTTTGTTAGAGGAGAAGAGGAGTGGGTAGATGAAAAGACAGATGGTGAGAAGAGAGAAAGGTTTTAATCCCAGTGTGACATATGGCCTCTGTATATACGTATCTCTATGTGCTTCACTCTCACTTCAGCTTTCAGTACAAGCTGTATATCACAACCTCTGCATCCGCACTGACCCTCACTCTGCATGCTCACTGTTTATTCCTGATTTTAAAGTCCCTTTACTGGCCATCTGACTTTTAGATGTTGCTGTCAGTTGTTGCTGCTTTCACATAACTCAAAGGATTAGGACCTTTAGCACACGTCTAGTGTAAGGCACCACCCGCCGCTTCCTCCAGACTCCAGTCTGTTAGCTGTTTTCTGGGCCAGGAATAAGAACTGTGCACAGTCAGCTTTGAATGTTTGTGGTATTCACATGTAGAATAGCCTGTCACAAGAGAGTTTACTACCACTGTCTGTAAACGGGAGAAGGTCAGGTGACGTTGTTATATATCAACAAAGTCTGCACAGGGAGGAGGTCAGTGTTTCTTTTAACCATAACAACAATTGGTCTATGGCCTCAACCATGTTTCTTGTTGTAACCATGACAACAAAGGTCATCTAACCTGAACAAACGACTTATTTTACTGGTTTATTTTATCCAAACAAGGATCTTTCTCTCAAACTAACCAAGCTGTTTTCTTGCCAGAATCGAACCAAACCTTTAGCATTAGCACGGTCACATCATAAAAGGTTATTATTATTATTTTTTTCAGCAGTGGTTTGGAACAGTAGCTGTGGCATTTCTCCTGCTGCCAGTTGGGGCACAAATCCAGGAAATGCTCCTCTGGGTCATATCAGAGGGAGTGGATAAACAACATATGTGGTTATTCAGGTCAGAGAACTTGCTGTCTGTTTTAGTTCATAATACTCACTCTCGTGCTGTGAAACAAAAATCAATTCAG
Source organism: Toxotes jaculatrix (assembly GCF_017976425.1). Taxonomy (NCBI): domain Eukaryota; kingdom Metazoa; phylum Chordata; class Actinopteri; family Toxotidae; genus Toxotes; species Toxotes jaculatrix. The sequence goes on along the minus strand of NC_054397.1, from coordinate 30,462,832 downwards.
TGATGAGGCCAAAACAAACTTCTTTTGACTTATTGGCTTATGGTTCCTGTGATTACAAAAGTGATTACAGACATCCACAAAAGAAAAACTGAAACCAGAAACTGAAAATGTAATTTCTGTCATTTTCCCCCTCCCTTGTGTTTCCTGTGTGTGTGTGTGTGTGCCCGCAGGATCCCGCCAGATCTCCTGTGCACCTGCAGCCAATCCCCTTTTCAACTCCACCTGATGACCACTGTACAGAAACCAAGATTGTTGCTGATATTGTTGATATTCCTTCTCTGCCCACTACATTCAGTCAGTCAGTCCTGGTTCAGAAGGAGATGTGCCTCTGCCTGCTCTGCTCCAACTCTGGTTCCTATACCTGCAGTCCTGCCAGTCCAGCTCCCTCAAAGGAGATCTCCTCCATAGCCAACCTCACAATAAACTGTCTTTCCTTGAACTTTCATCTCGTCCCGAGTTTCAGTTCAACCTTTGGGTCCAGAACTATTAAACTGATGTGAATGAAATCTAATTAAACTGAAGTGAAAATGAAACCTAAATTCGCCTCACAGCAAGACAGTTCCAGGTTCGTACCACGGTCTGGGCCCTTCTGTGTGGAGTTTGCATGTTCTCCCTGTGCCTGCGTGGGTTCTCTCTGGGTACTCCGGCTTCCTCCCACAATCCCAAAAACATGCATGAGTTAGGTTAATTGGCTACTCTGAATTGCCCGTAGGTGTGAGTGTGTGCATGTGTGGTTGGTTGTCTGTCTTTGTGTGTCAGCCCTGCGATTGACTGGCGACCTGTCCAGGGTGTACCCTGCCTCTCACCCATAGTCAGCTGGGATAGGCTCCAGCTCCCCTGCGAACCCTGACGGATTAAGCGGTAGAAAAGGAATGAATGAATTAAACATAAAAATGACAGTCATAATATTTGCCCCTGCAGTTATACACTTCGGACAGACCCCAAAATGAAATCACACAGGAAGGACAGGCTGACATATGCACAAAGCCTGCTCAGTGATGTGTAAACACACACACAGGAATGAAAAAATCATATGGGTCTGTAAAAAATGAAAGTCAAAGGAAAGAAATATTGAACGTTCTGAAATTTTTCATGACAGTTCTTGCTTGGCAGGCAAACACAAACACACACACATAAATGGTGTATCCGTCAGAACAACTCCCAGTGGTGCAGAAAGCACTAAGACCATGTCCATCCATCTAACTTTAGAAAAGGCATGACTGATCACAACCACTTCTGCTCTGCTAATTACACAAGAGACAGAGAGCGACAGAGTGTGTCACAGTGCAGTGAAGCATTATCAGCGTGTTCAATCATTACTGACTTACAACAGAACTAGTTCTTTCTATCTGAGGATCTACCAATCAATCAGTGTCACTCTAGGTTTGTGATGGCTACTCACAGCTGCCAATAACAACTATTTGTTACTTGGAGCCAACGCGACTGAACCTGTTAAGATCAGCCAGTGGCCCTTTGAGGCTGCACTGTTCATCTGACGTCTTGAGCAGTTGATGAATGAAATATAAAAGTGCTTCTATGATGCACATTTTGCAGCAGCAGCCTGCTGCAGAATCATGAAGCTGTGATTACACAGCTCTGCAGAGCATTTGTCTACGTCACTCTGACAATTTTGGGACATTTTTACGAATATTGGATAGTTTTTAAGTATCAGTGTAACATGCCACAAAACCCATAAAACCTTAGAGCCTGGAGTATGTATGTTTGTGTGTGTGTGTGTGTGTGTGTGTGTGTGTGTGTGTGTGTGTGTGTGTGTGTGTGCATAATATCACAGCCTGGACTGACTTCATGCCACTTTAAAGTATTTGCTGTCAAAGTCACTAAATGTCTTCACTGCATATCTGCTATTCCTGTCTGCTTGTCTGTCTCTTCTGGTTTCTGTCTCTGTCTGCACTGTCATTATCTCTACTTGTCAGCGTGTCACCATTTTAAGCTTTTCTTTCTTCCTCTTGCAAATGACTGAGCCCTCTGGTAGGTGCTAATGATGAAGCGTTTCTGACTACCTCTAAATAAAGAGACCTCTGTTAATTGGCCATTACTAATACTAATCATTCATTCATGATGAGGCAGCAGTGAAATGTATAAAATCCTGCAGATACAGGTCAGGAGCTTAGTGTTCACATCAAACATCAGAGTGAATAAAATGTGATCACAATGTCTCAGTCATAGTCTCTAGAGTTTAACTCTGAATGGAGCCAGAAACTGGAACCATCCAGTGAAGCAGCAGCTCTGAGGACGGAAACACCTTGTTGATGAGAGAGGTCAGAGGAGAATGGACAGACCAGAGCTGACAGAAAGGCTATACTAGCTCTACAACATCAGAGACCACATCAGGTTCCAGTCCTGTCAGCCAAGAACAGAGATCTCAGGCTGCAATGGACACAGACTCACCAAAACTGGACAGATGAAGACTGACCATGGACAAACCAAGCCCATGGAAGGAGAGAGGTGCCATTAAATAAACTCATAAAAAAGGCTGAGTCAGTTGTTGGCACCAGTCAGGCTCCATTAGAGGTGGTGATGAGAGACAGAATGCTTGGAAAGATCAGAGCAATTTTGGACAATGTCTCTCACCCCCTTTACAACATCTTGGACAGTCTGAGGAGCTCCCAAAGCAACAGACTGCTGCAGCCCAGATGTTCTAAGGAGCGCTACAGCAAGTCCTTTCTACCTGAGGCCATCAGACTGTATAATACACATGTAGCCTCCAGAACTGTGCTCTGAATTTCACGAGAATCTCACTTAGATTAATCTATTTATAACTATACTGTATTTGTTGTGTATGTGTGCTGCTGGGACAAACTAATTTCCCTCTGGGATTAATAAAGTCTATCTATCTATCTATCTATCTATCTAGCTATCTATTTGGCATGCTACTGCAAGCTGAAGGCTTGCATGTCTTCCTAGCCAGTCTTGCTGCTGGCCTCTGTCACTGAGGAGGGCACTGGTTGGTTCTTTGTTCTCCTAACTCTGCTTCATGGCTCCTGTTGCTAGTAAAAGCAGCTGGCAGACTTTGTGTAATAGCTGCTGGCACTAAATTAAACTTGTTTACTATGGGTTAATCTTAGGCAGACTCTCTCAGCGCTGCCGTTGAGGAATGGGTTCAGTGCAGCTGTCTGCTACACTCAAGCCAGTGAGCATCAGCTCCTATTGCAGAGAAGAGAGGGAGAGCCTGCTGCACCCACAGCTGCTGTGGAGAGCAGAGTGTGAGAGGTGGAACAGAAGAGGAGGGCTGGGGTGTTCCTGACCTGGTGACTTCATGGATCACAGACCACACAGTGACCAGTAGTAGCTTGTTGTTGGGTCCATGGGTGGAGTTCAGGTACAGGTGTGACAATTAAAGGAATTCTGGAAAGTTGAGTTCAGTTTAAACAATAGACTAATTCATATGTGGAGTCCCAGGAGGGCCCTGAATCCTCCCTTTGGCCTTGGGATTTCACTGAACATGTGATCCTGAGAGCACAAATAAACATGTATAGCCCATAGCAGAGTTTATTTGTCAGTTGATTCAAGTTTGCAACATCTGGGCACTATCATGGTAAGGGCTCTTCTTGTCCAGTTATTTAGTTTGACTGGGCAGCCAACTCTAGAAGAGTCGGTTTGAAGAGTCTGGTTTGAACTTTACGGGCAGGGCAGTCCCTACAAATGCTTTTTAATGAAACAAGGTTTAAATAAAACTTATGGATAAACTTTTTGGCAGATGCAATGTCGTTCTATGCAGAATCTCTATTACTTACCATGGTGGTTTCAGCAATGGAACCAAAGCTGTTGATGAAAATGTTACAGGAAACATTGACAGGAGGGCCTGCAGAGAAAGACACAGAATGATCAGATGCATTTAACAGAGCCAATACAATATACTGTATGTTTAAAAGAAAGTCATAGGTTGCTGCAGTGTCTGAGGACTTGTTTGTTTGAACTTGTTTTGGACTACAGTTTCTGCACTCTATCTGTTCTACTTTGATTAGTACAGCCTTTTTCTAGGTGCTGAACAATTATATATGCATTCAATGTGTATTCCTCCAATCTTCTATCTTAAATTACATATTCCAAGTGTATGAAGCATCCTGAGAGGACAATTTCATTACAGATTTTAAGATGTTTCTTTTTTAAAGAAAAACTCTTTTTCTGTTGACACTGAATATTTTCTATGATGTAGAATTCATTTTTATAGGGAGCTGTAAACTTGTCAAATCCATATCCAATACAACCCACAGAGATAGTGGTTTTCAGTTTTTGTTAACACTGCTGTAAGGTTGTGTATAATATATAGGTGGAGGATCTGAGAATAATGCATTCTCTGTCTGATGCTTTTGGTAATGAAGGTAATGACTTCATGTGACCGGCCATTATTAACGCCCACAGACTGGCCTGTGCCCTAAGGCCCTAAAACTGCACTTTGCAGATGTAAAGTCTGAGCTAATGAAACATGGCAGCTTTGATGATCTATCTTTTGGAAGCTTTTTCCTCAGGTGGCCAAGGTCTTACCAGATCTTTTACCAGATCTCTTAATGCACTGCTTTAATCTAACTTACAGTACACAACAAAACTGAGAACAGCCCTGGTCAATATCACAAAAGAAGGAAGCTAGAATTACCACGTAGAACGTGACTTGTTCTTAATTAATATGATCATCCGATACTGTTTTCTTCTCAGTGAGAATGGGAGTGCATTTCTTGTGCACAATGAGTGTCTGTGTGCTCTGCTACTGAGCACTCCTTGATGTGTGGTGACAAATAGAGAAAACGTATCAGTTTACTTTGGTGTGTTGTGTACTGTACACGTAGTGTATGGTAGACACTAAAGATAACATCCCTGGGGAGGCAACATTTCAGTTTTTAGGGGGAGAACCATGGGGTTCTCTGTTCTCGTTTCTGATGTGAAACTAGTAGCCTGTCCAGCATTTTTTCAGGATAAAGCTAAAGTATCTTTTCAGAATCTCATGGGGGCTCTGTTTGTCAGACGCACAGAGATGAGACCAGTACATGGTTAAACAAAAGCATTATCTTGCAGTTACACAATCTCTCCGTTATTGTGGACACTGCCTCACAGGAGTCTGTTCCTGTGGGAAACACACAGACAGACATAGACAGCTGAGTCGATACCTTTAAAGTTCGGCCTTATCCTGGCATCATATCCAGATGTCCTCCCCATCAGTTTGTCCAGAAAATCCGAGGGAGACATCGGGGCGTGCCGTGTCCTTGCAGCATTGTCCACCTCCTTACACTGACCCGCGCTATGACAGAAAAAAAAAAACACATAATAAAAGTAATCACCTGTGACATTTTCACATCCTCCTGATGTCAGCTGATGTAAAGCACAATACTACTTCAAGCATGGCCTGTTTGTGGCAGCTTTGCTGTTTGCTATTCAAATCAGCTGGAGCACATTCACCCTAAGCCTAGCGCCCTGAGAATAAACCTGCAAAATAAAGCTTTTAATCTGAAATTTCAGACCTAGGACTTGAAACATTCAGGAAAGATTCTCAACATGTTCCAGTTACTCTCAGATCAGCCACACCATAATTTACAACGGCAACATTTTCATTAAAGAACGGTCATAGCTATTAATGGATTCACTTGTATTCAATTCAATTTTCAATTCAATTTTATTTATATAGCGCCTTCCACAATCAAAACTGTCTCAAAGCGTTTTACAGAGACCCAGAGCCTGACCCCAGAGCAAGCACTTAAGGTGACAGTGGCAAAAAAGCACTCCCTTTTAACAGGAAGAAACTGCTGATGATCAGGCTGGGTGAAGGGAGGAAAAGGAGGAAGATAGGACAGCTGGGAATGGAGGAGAGGAGGAGAAGGACATGCAGCATATAAAATATGATAATGTATGATGTATTATTAACAACTGCAGTAAAAACTGCTCCATTGGGTAGGAATGGTTTGTAATCAGTTGTGACACAAGTTAAAAATGTGCCCCCTCAAATGAACTTTTAACTTGCTGGACTTCCAGCGCATCTCCACTATGGCAGCAGTTTAAAAAGTGAGCTCCCTGACTTAAAGGTCTGGACAACCTGTTGAACTGTCAATAGGCAAGTGACATATGTGTTAAATATAAACCACAAAGGGCATTGAGTATGAAGAGAGGAAAATCAGGAAAAATGTTTCAAAAAGCCGAATTTTATGCCAGAGGAGACAACGAACAACATACGCTCACATCAGAGCTAATGGATCAAGGTGAGGAGCTAGTGCATGCAAGAGAGGTGAGCCAGAGTAGCCAAGAAGAAGAGACCCAGTCCCAGAAAATAAGGAAGATATCAGAGTTGCAAATAACAGGATAGACAACGCTGAGAAGAGGACAGTGGAAGCTGAGGAGCATTTGCAGTGCATTGAGGATGCTACACTTGAACTCCTGGAGCTACAGAAGCAATTTGAAAACAGGCTAGTGGACCAAGAGGGATGCTCGAGGAGGGAAAATATCAGAATTCACGGAGTGAAGGAGGGACCGGATTACAGCGCCAGGTCGATGGTTGATTTTATTGAGGCCCTCCTGAAAGAAAAGCTGGAGCTGCCTCCGTTCATTCACCTCCAGATTGAGAGATCCCACCGGGTTCTAGTGTCACAACCTCCCGCAGATTCCCCACCAAGATCTATCATGGTAAGATTTGCCAGACCAGTCTAGTCTGTAGCCTGTAGTCTTGTAGTCTAGTCTAGCCTAGTCTAGCCAGACTACAGACTAGTCTGTAGTCTTGTAGTCTAGACTAGTCTAGCCAGATGCTTAGAAACAATTCTGCCGGTTTTAATTCATCAGGACCAAACTGGATTTATAAAACAGACTACATGTGATGCAAAACATCATCAAAAACGATTAGAAGCAGTAATATTGGGTTTGGACACAGAAAAAGCATTTGACTCTGTCAGGTGGGACTTCCTGTATATGGTGCTAGAGAGATTTGGTTTCTATGAAACATTTGTCAAAACCATACAATCCCTTATAATAAACCCACAGCTAGGATCAAAATCAATGGAAATCTTTCAAACTCTCATATTACAGCATGGGTGTCATCAAGGCTGCTCAATTAGCCCTCTCCTTTTTGCTATCTATTTGGAACCCCTGACACAATGAATAAAACAAAATGGAAAAACAAAAGGTATAGACATGGAAGGCGATGAACAGAAAATAGCATTATTATAAATGTGAAAAAAATACAGGTTCTCACATTTAATTATAAACGAGTCCGAGTTGTTACAGAGAGTTTCAGATTTAATTGGGATTTAAAATATATTTATAAGTATTTGGGAGTAAATCTACCTCAATTATCTCAATTGAAATTTATAAATTATGATCCAGTTTCAAGAGTATAAGTGAATGTTCTTCCAAGGTTGTTGTATCTATTCCAAACTCTGCCAGTAGAAGTAACAGACAAAGAGTTTATATAATGGGATAGATTCATCTCAAGTTACATTTGGCAGGGGAAAAGACCACGGATAACATTTAGAAGACATGAGAACAGATATCCAGAGTTAAAGGGGGCTTATCCCTGCCCTGTCTCAAGAGCTATTTTCAGCCGGCACAATTAAAAACTTTGTGGAACCTGAGCAATCCCGCATACAGGGCAAGATGGAAAGACATTGAATGCCTCACGTCAACCAATATTCCAATACAGGCCATAATAAATGATAAAAAACTGGGAAAACATCTTAAAGAGGAGCTAAATCCATGGCTGGGTTTATCCCTTGAGATATGGTTTGAGATTATATCAAAGAATGACCTGACAGAGCAGAGTAGGATATTGCGATGGACTGCACACGATTCAGATTTTATACCTAATATAGTAGATAAGAGGTTCAGTAGATGGGGCAGAGGACCAACCATATTTTGGGAGCTTTTTAAGAAGAAGGTAATTAAAAGCTTTCAGGATCTAAAAATTCAATATGGCTTAAACAATCAAGATTTGTATAGATATCTACAGATGAGGCATTATATGGAGCAAACTATAAAAAAGTTCAATTTAGATGAGGTAGAGTCAGGAATCATTATTTATTCTAGCATATGAATCAGATCTAGGCAAGAAATTAATTTCAAAATTGTATAAAGAAGTAGAATATTTAAAAGATAACAATACAGCATATATAAAAGAAAAATGGGAGAAAGAGGCTGGACAGATGTTATCAAAGGAGGAATGGGACAAGATCAATGAGCTACAATGGAAAACATGTTCCCTCTCATGGACAGAATATGGTTGGCAGAACATAGTGAGATATTTTATCACACCAGCACAACAGAAATCTAAGGATACGTGATGTTGGACACTATGTGGAGAAAATAAAGCCAATCATTTTCATATATTTTGGGAATGCCCCTGTGTTATACCTTATTGGTACCAGACCGGGCTCAGACCAAGGACTCAACAGCACAACTTGACACAGACTCAGAGGATGATGAGTTAAGGCAGGTTTATTAACAAGCAAGGGTCGGTACATTGTAAGTCAGTAGAATCAGGCAAAGGTATTCAAAACAACAGGCAAACCCAAGAAATCACAAGGGGAAAGCAAGGTCTATGAAACACTGGAAAACACACTAGGAAAACAGGCTGGAACGCTTGACTCAAAGGACGAAGACAAACTGGCACAGAACAAAGGGGAAGACACAACTAAAATACATGAGGGGGTGGAGAGACAATAGGAAACAGGTGCAACACATTAGGGTGGGGCCAGGTAATCAAACACGCAGGAAACACAGGAGGGCAGGAAGTAAATCTGAAAAGAGACAGAGGTTTAGAGCTACAAAGTAAAACAGGAACACAAAAATAGGATGACAACAAAAAGGAACAAAAAGCCATAACCTGGGGCTAGATGTGACAATTGGCAGGATTTAAAGAAATGTATGGAGAAAATTTTGAAAGTGAAACTTCCATTTACATTTGACATAATGTACTTGGGAAAAGGAAACCAGGCAATGGAAAATCCAGGGGACAAATATATATTCAGAATAATGTTGGTGGCAGGTAAAAAAGCTATCACTAGGAAGTGGCTGAAAACTGAGGCACCTAAAATGGAAGATTGGGTCAAGGTAATGCATAACATTCATATGATGAAAAAGTTGACTTTCTCAGCTAGAGTAGAATCAGATAAACTTACACATTTATTGAAATTTATTGGACCCCGTTGATTCTTGCTACAAAATTTACATGTTGTTCATAAGACTACACTGTAAAAAATGGCCATGAAATAAACAGTGAAATACTGTAAAATCATGACATCAAAAAACTATAAATAGAATAACAGTGAAGTAGTGTTTATTTTACAATTTGTTGTAAAATACTGAACTGAATATAACCGTTAATTTTAAAGAATATCTTGAAAGGTCATTTTGTAGGGCTCTGGCAGTACTCATTCTGTTCCTACTTGCACAAAGGAGCAGATACCGGTCCTGCTAATGGGTTAAGAACCTTCTACGCCCCTGCCCAGCTAACTGCCTGTGTCCTGGAATCTCCTCAATGCTCTTGAGACTCTTGAGAGGTTGCACAGGCAGTCCAACCCCTCCAGGATGGCACATCAATACCTGCCATTGCCAGAAGGTTTGCTGTGTCTAAAGACATTACATAGAAACAACCAACTATAACACAAGCCTTTGATAAAAGCACACCATATGAGAGAAGTAGCAAACAGTGGAAAGAGGTGACTTTTTGATCTTTAGGGCCAAGTTTTTACATAGAGAATAGTTTGGTTCTAAATTAACTTCACTGTAAAAATGATCTGTGATAAAATCATGATCGTGATTTTACCATTAAAAAATCGTGATGTGATATTTTTGCCATATCGCCCACCCCTAGAAGAGGCCTTACAGTCCATTGGGGTGGAGATGTGATAATTTCCTGTTTGTTGAGGAAACAGATTTGCTGACAGCTTTGAGACCAGTTCAGGCCCGAAAATCTGCTTTGAAGCAAAGAGGTAAGACAACTATTGCTGTACAAAACCAGTGTCAAAAATGGCCTGTGTAAATGATCAATCTGAAATATAAAACATCTTAAATTTAAGTTTTGTGTGTATCTGTCTCTGCTTTTTTTCAGGTCCGACTCCTGAAACAAGCAGCTCATCTTTTTGTGCATCACCACCAGGGCCTCCCTCATCTTTGGAGTCTCTTTCACCCAGAAGTTCTTCCTCAACCTCTTCCAACAGCAGCCAAAGTCCTAATGTAGACTGGGTGGATACCTTCACAATACCCTGGGATAAGTTCCCAGAGGAACCGATGCAGTCACTGGAGAGAGGAAGATGATCAAGTCCATGAATGAGAAGAGAGATGGTCCGACTTGTGCTGCATCAGATGATGCAAACAAGCCGTAGCATAAGTAAAAGGAATTCTACTGAAATTGCCCCCCCCCCCCCCAAAAAAAGTGTCAAAATACCCCAAATCTCTGCAAGATGTAATTGAGGGACATATGATTGGGCCAGGGTATCACTCTCTCGTAAAGCAAATGCAAAATAGGATAGAGAATGTTAAAAGATCTATGACCCCAAAAATAAGGAAACGAAAGCATCGCACTGAGGATTCTAACACCAGTGTAGTCCCAGAAGAGAGAGCAGCAATCCAGGACACTTATTGATGCATTAACTGGGATGTGAAATTCCTACCCCTTGGAGAGACCCCAGAAAGCCAGGAGGAGAAGAAAAAACAACTGAAGATGATGTCTCAGCACATAGTGAATGCAAATACAGAGGAGGTCAGACATCTAATGAAGTTAATCTTCTACACACAGCATAAGCAAGTCAATCAGGGTAAAGACATTGAAGACCTCCTGAAAGAGTGGCCACTTTGGTTCGGTGAAGTTGGCATGGCAGTCTACTCCACTGGAACTGGACTTCAAGAAACATTCATCCGGAATGTGGATTGGTGTTATCAAAGTTGAAAGCGATGGGGGTGGGGGGGGGCTGAGCGGCTGCTCTGAAGATGTTAAAGATGAGAAGGAAGACGTGGAGGACACATAGCAGAACATCAAGTTTTTTTTAAGGTTGGCATGCCCCCAGAACAAGTATTTTTTTAAGGTTGGCATACCCCCAGTTTGGAGAAGAAGCATGAGTACCAATTTAAGAAGTTAAATGTGATGTACGCTTAAAGATAGAATCAGCAGGATTTATCCGAGCTGTATACACACCAGAATGTCAAATACCAGTGTTTTCCAACATTTCCAACATTCTCCAAATTGGGGGCAAGCCAACCAACCCCACGCAAACACTGAACCATTGCCTTAACTTATCTTAGAATCTTGTTTTAGTTATTTAGTTTTTCTTGTTCCTGTTTTTCCTTTGTAGGGCAATCCTGTTCTGCAAGACGGTACATGCTGAGTGTGGATCGAAATATTGTACATGAAAGCATTCCCACCTTCATTGCTGCCCTCTGCATGATGTTTGGGAGCTATTATTGCTTTAACATCCATTACCCATCAGAGTTGGCATGAACCCTGGAGTTTCTGCAGAGGTATGTCTTTTTGAATTGGCTTTATTCATCATTTTCACTTTAGTGAACCCAAACAAATCTAAAGTAGATGCTTATGTGACTTGGGAACGGACAGATTGTTTGACCTCTGCTCCCAAACACTAAGACAGACTGTGACTGTGTAGCATTACTGAAACGTTAACATTAAATCTCAGATTACCTGGTCACTGCATTAGGTATAAACAGGGCCATATTGAGAGAGGATTAACTTCAAACTTCTCTGTACAGGGCTCTGGGTATAAAGTCTGTACATACCTTTTTTGATGGATCTAACAATTCTTTTAAACTAGTCATTTAAGCTATTTACTAATTTATCAGTGATTCCAGATATTTTTTTATGGCTCTATTAATATATATTTAAAAAATATAAATCTGTTAATACAATTTAATTTTAATTTAAAATTAAATTATTTCAGTATTTATTCAAATATCTAATCATTCTCATTTTCATGTCACTGCTGTGTTATGGTATTAATAATAACTAATAATCAAACACTATTTGTTGCCTTTATTTAGATTAGATTAGATTAGATTAGATTCAACTTTATTGTCATTACACATGTACAGGGACAGGGTAACGAAATGCAGTTAGCATCTAACCAGAAGTGCAAAAGCAGCAAGTGCAGGATATGGCAAAAAAAAAAGTGCAATATATACAGTATTCGCATTAGATATATACATATATGAATATATATAAACATGATATACAGATGAGTGTTTTTTAACAGTATGTACAGTTAAATAAGTATTATGAACATACTATACAATAAGTATTATGAACATACTATACAGATGCATTATGTATCTAAGTGTATGTACAGATATACAGGTAATATGAACTTACTATATAGATGGATTTATGAATATATGTACACTATATAGAGAAGAAAAGTGGGTGGTGTGAGGAGTATGGTTGGTGTGTGTTGGTGGTGGGGGGATGTCGTCGGGGGGCAGGGTTGGTGTGGGAGGTGGAGGTGGGGAGGGTTACAGGGGGGCTAAGTTCAATAAGGAGACAGCTGTGGGGAAAAAGCTGTTCCTGAGTCTACTGGTTCTTGTTCGGAGGCTCCTGAAGCGTCTCCTGGAGGGCAGGAGGTTAAACAGACCATTTGCAGGGTGAGAGGAGTCCTTGAGAATGTTGCGAGCTCGTCGCAGGCAGCGTTTCCTCTGGACCTCCTCAATGGAGGGAAGTGGAGTCCCAGTTATGCGTTGGGCAGTTTTCACCACCCGCTGCAGTGCCTTTCGGTCAGCAACTGAAGAGTTTCCATACCAGACTGTGATACAGCTGGTCAGGATGCTCTCAATCACAGACCGGTAGAAGTTCACCAGAACGGCTGAAGATAGGTGGTTCTTCTTCAGTGTCCTCAGGAAGAAGAGGCGCTGGTGAGCCTTCTTGACCAGGCTGGAGGTGTTGGTGGACCAGGACAGGTCCTCTGTAATGTGAGTCCCCAGGAATTTGAAGGAATTTGAAGCTAGGAATTTTATCACTGTATGTCTGTAAAACCCTCCTGAACCAGATATTCAATATTTTTTCTTATTTACTTACTTATTATTACTGGCAGCTGTATTTTTTCAAGTGTGAGGCAATGATATAAATATCTTTCGTCATTTCTGGAAGACAGTGAGTCTTTCTCATACATGGTCTGTAAAGTTAAAAAAAAAACTAAGCTGTTTTGACAAAGTTTTGGATTATTTTAAGATATTGGCACATTATTTTGAAATTCTAACTCATTATTTCGAGATACTCATTGTTTTAAGATACTAAGTCACTATTGTGAGACACTAAGTCATTATCTTAGTCTTATTTTTTTATTTTAGAAAGTTTATAGTGACTTTTGGGATCTTTTTTCCATCACACTGGGAGAGATGCTTTCATAGGGAGACACGGGGCATAGACAGCAATATGTGAAGTTTTTATTTATGTTATTAATCTAGCTGTCTGTTTTCTTCTGTGTCCCAAGATGTTTTTTCTCCATCAACCCGAAGAAGGGAACTAAAGTGTAGAAGACACACTTCTCGTCAGCACGTGAACCCAAGAGTCCTTACCTTGATCCAAGAACTTTCAGATCATGAGTGGCACGATTTCTGAACTGTGAGTGGATGACATCATCAGATGCCTTAATGTTGGCAAGTTAAAGTTTAAGTAGGAAGTTTCAGACAAAATTGTTTTTAGGTGATACTTTTATTGCTCTTGTATTTAGGGATGCACAATATGGATTTTTTTCAAATAAAACTCTTAACTGATAATTACATGGGCTGGACAGTTTTGAAAAATATCAAATTGCAATTTTCATTGAAAGCCACACTAAAATGATGATACTGTGAATTTCTTTTAGTTTTTTTTTTTGCATGAATCTGTACTAAATGTTCTAATACTAGTGCTCATCTTCTCTTAACTGGCCTCAGAATTCAAGTTCAATGCTTTGACATTCTGTCAAGTCATATATCGATGTAGCTGATATTTATCTGCTAATATACACAAACACCGATATAGGCCAATATTGGCCCATAAATTATTGTCCCCAAAATTTATCGCACATCCCTATTTGTATTTTCTCATTTGCCTATGTTCATTCATAAAAAATAATGCTTAATTGTCCTTAAGAATGTTTCATAGATGTACTTTAGCTAAGAAATGCTCCCTTTTCCATTAAACTGATATGGAGATGTTACATAGAGGTGATCTATTGCAGATGTGATGTACACCAATGATAAAGGTGAGCCTGCAAAGTAATGATTTGTCATAGTAGTGTATTCTGTTGAGTGAGTAACTTGTAAGCGCAAGAGAGGACAAGTGGCAGACTGATACTGTTGATGGTCAGAGACAGTGATGGTGAATTTGCGCTGAGTGGAGGAAAAGCTGAGCAGTTAAGTTGTTAGTCTAGCAGTTAATGTTCAGTTTAGGTTTAAATTTGTCAGTGAATAAAGGCTTCAGCTTCTCAGACCAAAGCCTCTGTGCATTTTCTTTCCCCAACTGTGGGAACAGTGCTGCTATGACAATCAGGTAGGTTAATGGAGTATGTGGAGTAGAGTTAAATTTTGAGCCATTTTACAAAGGTTTTGCACAAATGCCATCATAATATCATATACCCTGCTAAAATGCCACCAAGGTTTGAAGGTATAAAAAAACAGATACTGCCCAAGCCTGCATGCTACATATCATGAATATAACGAAAAATTCAGATAATATTTAGCCAGTGCCAGTATTTAAATATGAAAAAGTAAACGTCTACAAGACGTTTGTGCAGTTTTGAAATTGAATTGTCTTGAAATTGAATTGTAGTGTTCAGTCTTCCTGTACTTTTAGATATTTCTATTTTTCACTGAGCAGTAATACTAAAGTAATGCAAAAATTTAGTTTAGTTTATTTTAAAGATTGGTATTAAGTAAGAGTTGCAATAGGATTCTATGCCCTTTAATTTGCAGCTAATAGAAAATTCAAACGCAATACTAGATGTATTTTCACACTAAAATTCTTGTAGTTATTACTGTAAAATACAGTACATTATAAAGAACTTTTCAGCAAAATAGGCAGAAAATTTCAAGGTAAATTATGGTCTCATATTGATGCTTTTACATTGAAATTATGTTGTTTGCTTAATATTTTTTCAGTGAAAATGAATGTGATGTAGCGTACAAAGAGCAACAACTGCATGTAAATATCACAGAAAAAAATTGGTTTAATAACAGTGTGATGATGCAAATTCAGCAGATTATGGCTGTTGGATTTACAAGTTTAACCGTTTAATGTCCTCACTAAGAAAAAAGCAAATGAAAAATTATTTCTTTGCATTTTTTATTTCCTTGGGGCCATAATAACAACAATAAAAAAAAAAAAAATTCAACAGACCCCACAGTTTTTAAAATACAGGCCTCAACCAAATGGTTGAGATGTCAGTTCATGGTAAACGTATTAAAATACAAACAAATACCAAAACAGCAGAAAAAGTTTTGGACTTGGAACTTTTGGAAAGAATAAACAGCAAACAGTCCATTTTGGGGGGGCATTAGATCCACTTCACACACCAGTTTCTTGTGGTATGCTGCAAAACAGTTTTTTCTGTTCTTTTTTTTCATTCAAACACAGGAACATTGAAAATCTCAGGATAACACTGCATTTCTAACACTTCATCTTGACACACCTCATCTGTGTGGTGGTGCAACAGCACAAATGTTTTTTGGGGGGCATTAGAGCCACTTTATTTCTGATGGTATGCTTCAAAGCATACATTGCATTTCTGACACTTCCATCTTGACACGCCCTTTGGACACAGGTTGCACCGCCCGCGCTTGTCACAGTGAAGTGGCCAATGTCCACAGTTGTCATAACGCACATCTGGTTGTGGTTGTGAGGGTCTTGCAGTGTGGCGTTTCTTCTGAGGTGGTGGAGAGCAGGATGATGGTCGGCCAACTTTGGGTGCTGACCTGTTGACTTGCATCAAACTGTGGGCGACTGCCAGGCGGAATCTTTTGAGTGGCATTGGTTTCTTATTCAGTAGGCTGCAATCCCTCTTGTAGACCAGCCAGGAATTTGAGATGCACAGGTCAAGGATGTATCCAAACAGGGGAACGTACCATCGCCTTGACTTAGCTGGGGTCTTGTACAGGTGTACCAGCATGTCAGAAAGATCAATGCCTCCCATATGATGATTGTAGGCAGGAATGAGTGATGGGCATGGGACGGTAATCTTTGCATGGGCCTGTTTGCTCCACCTTTTGACAGTTGAAAGAGGCATGATCCCACAGGCATTGCTCAGAAGGTGGACGCATTTGTTGTCATACCATTTCACTGCGATCACCCCTTCAGCAGAACTGTAATCAAAAGCTCCATGTCCTTTCTTCATCAGGTTTTTGTCTGCCATCAAGGTAGCTCCACCGAGGCGGTTTGGTCGGACGGTGCCAATGCACTTGACACCCAAGTTTGCATGCAGCTTCTGGATCAAGTTGAAACTGGTGAAATAGTTGTCAAAGAAGACAACAGAAAGAAGTGGCTGTGTTATGGTTTTGCATAATGTTGTCACCACTTTGGCTCCTAGAGGTAGCACCTGCTCCTCCTCACTTAGGGCAACATTGAAGAATGTGAATGCCCCTTGCCACCATGACTTCATCCACACTGTGCTTGTAAGTTGATGGGATCAGGAGACACTGCTCACGAAGCATTTCAAAGAGGGGCGGATTTTGTAAAATCTGTCTGGACTGTCGTTGCACTGCTGATTATCATTGAAATGAATGAACCGGCGCAACAGCTGGAATCTCTTCCTCGGTATGATATCAGCTATTAGTCCAAAACGTGTGTCATGGTACCAGTAGTCCTCTGTGGCTGGGAAGTTCAACACACCCATGAAGAGCAGTATTGTCAGGAAATCTTCAATCTCTTCAGGGCTAGTCTTGATTGGATCTCCCAACTCTTGAGCAGAGTACAGATTGGTATGATGAGCAATATGTTCAATCATATTGTCAGTGAAGAGCATTTTGAAGTACTGGAAGGGTGTCTTTACAGCCTCAGGGGGTTCAAATCTTGAATCAGGAACGTGGAATTCCTCAATGTCTTCATGCTTCCAGATTCTCCTTGTGCCTTTGTTTGGGCCTGAGGGTGAACTTGGGTCACGTGTATCCTGTGGCTCCTCCAAGGAAACTGTTTTTAGGGTGTTTTTCCCTTTTCTGCACTTCTTACGGGGTGGCAGTGTAGAAGATGTGCTTGTTGAGGCAACCTCCTCCTCATCCATGGATTCAAATGAAGTGTCGCCACTCTCTTCTGCTTGTGTGGGCTGATAATCAGGATCCTCAACTTGGTCATCATCATCATCACTCAGATCAGCATCAGAGTCTTGAGGATTTTCTGGTATAAGTGCCAAAAAATTGCGTGGCCTTGCACCATAAAAAGATTTAGCATCCATCTATTGTTTGTAAAATCACAATTACAAACCATGTACTCTTATAATTCTAATAATATGTTATTATACCAAAATATGTGAATTTTTTATTAACTGTATTTATTTTTTATGAAAACATCTCAAAAATTGTCATAATGATAGAATTTCTGATCAAATATTTAATTAATAAAAACATCATCAATTAATCAAAACATTAAATATATGATATTAACAACAGTGAATGTTCATATGTATTTTTTTAATTTAAAAAAAATGTAAATTTATTATCATAGAATCACAACAGTTACCTAAAGTGACAAATCAACCATTTGGTAACGCATGTTTTTAGGTGGAAAAAAAATCTTCTGAAAATATTTTAGCATATATATGATGCAATAACATTAAATGTATCATATTTACAACAAAAAATGATCAGAGGGTTCATATTTCATAGCAAAAAGTGAATTTTATTTACATTAGCTTACTTCGCTAACTTTATTATAGAGTGACAAATCAACCGTTTGGTAGAGCATGTTTTTAGAAAGTTATTTCACCCTTATAAGATCTTTTTTTTTTTTTACTAAGTTACATAATTTTGTTCAGTAAGACCTCAGGTGCTGTAATATGTCAAGAAAATTTGCTTACCTTTGAAATTTTCACCAAATAATGTCCACGTCTGCCGAGATTTTTTTCTTGTTAACTTCCTGTGAGCAGGCAAGCTGGGAAGGCACACCATTTAAAGACACAGTGACATCTAATGGATTTTTTGGGCATAAGATACTTCAACCAAGTGGTAGAGATGGCTCAATCAGGTTGAGTTAAGTTCAACACATTTTTCAATAAGAAATAGTGACTCAAAATGTGCTCTACCAAATGGTTGAGCAGGACATTAAAGGGTTAAAATGTATTTTTTTGTGAATGACAGTTAAAAACTAAAATTTGTTAAAGTTCTGTTGTGTACATTTTTACCATAGTTTTTTTAATTTTTTAAAACTTTTTCTGGCAATCACAGCTGCCAGGTTTTTTTTTTTTTTTTTTTACAATGTTCTGTGTTTTTTCTACACCTGGAGAAAAAGGGAGTAAAAATGTGGATAGAAGGAAAAAAAAGTACTTCAACATATTGTTATTTTATTTTATTATTTACTATATTTAATTTTTTTATTTTGTGCCTATTTATGTTTTTGCTCCCTGGTACGGAGTGTTTGTATGTTCTGTATATCTGGAAAACATACATGAAATTTAAAATGCTGACGGGACAATGCTGTCTGGAATTAATAATAATAAAATAAGAAAAAAAGAACTTTTAACTTGTCTTTTGTTTTCCATTGCCTGTCATGTCAGACTCTGTTGGTAATCATAGGACAAAGGACATGACCTGGGATAGTACTGATCCATGTGAATCTGAATCATTCAAATTCATTCAAATCTGAACTCAAATACGATAAACATTTTGAAAATGTCACGAGTTTAAACAGTCATAAAACATTTAATTCTAGTAAATATTCCACCATGATCCAAAAATAAAATATTCTAAAAAAAAAAAAAAAAAAAAAAAAAAAAGCCACTCCAGCAAGACCACAGCATTTATTGTCTCACTGTGGCAAAGCAAAGTATGTGTGGACCATTTTGAATTTTAGGCGAAAAGACAAGGGATACACCGAATATTCGGCCACCGAATATTTTCGGCCGAAAATGGCCCAAAAGTGCATTTTCGGTTTCCATCCGAAAGACTTTTATCACCAAAACAACATGGCCGAAACAGGATGTTGTGATGACGCAAGCGAAAACCGTGGCCAGTACGAGCTTGTCTGGAAGGGCCAACATGTCTGTGGTGTGGACGTATTTCAGTAAATCTGAGAAAGACACACGGATAGCAATTTGCAAAACATGTTGTCGAAATTTCAAGAGGGGGTGCATCTGCAAAGAATTTCTCCACGTCGGGTTTAATTTATCACCTGAAATCCAAACATCTCGATCACTATGTTGAATATGAGAGGAAAGGCAAGGAAGTTTAAAACTTAACTTAAAGTGCTGCAGTTCTTGGTGCATTTGTTCAATGACGTTTCTCTGTTCAGACTAGGTAATCGTCAAACAATACATTATGTACATTGAAATAAAATATCAAATTTCTGAGATTAAAGACAAAAAAAGTCTTGATAAAAGAAAAGAGAATCACAAGCATGGTCCACATCCATCATTCACCTTCTCCTTCCGGCGTTATGTTTAAATTCTTAACATAGTCAATAAAAGGGCGCCATATCTTCTCAAACACATGCTTTTTCGATTTCAATATGTTATTTTTTCAAGAGGAAGGGTTGTTAACATCTGTCTCAACCACTGTGTCTCATCTGGTCTATGAGTCTTTTTCCATAATAGTGCAATGCATTTTTTGGCATTGAGCAAACCGAGGTCTTTGAGTGTTCTTTCACTCTTGTTGAAGTTATGCTTTTCTGGATACAGACCCAACAGGAACAGTTTAGGGTCCAACACAATTTGTTTTGAGATTATTTTTTCAATTGTTGCTCTCATCTCTTCCCAAAACATTCTAATTTTTCTACATTGCCATAAACAAGGGAATAGGGTTCCTTTACTTTCCATACATTTTGTGCAAATATCTGGAATGTTTTTATTATATCTGTTTAATTCCACTGGTGTAACATACATCCACATTAGCCATTTATAATGTATTAATTTAAAACGTACATTTATTGATTTGGTCTCCTGCACAAGCCATTTCCCACTGTTCCTCTGGAATTTCGTCTCCAGGTCTTCTTCCCAGGCCTTCAATCTCTTCTGTGAGTTTTCAGGTGAGGAAAGTGTCAAAAAATTATGAAACTCTGAAATGATGCCCTTTCTCAGACTGTCTTTTATCAATTTTTTTTTCCAAAGATGAATAAGCAGGTCTAGTAAGGGCATTGTTTTGATTTGATCTAATAAAATTTCTAATCTGAAGATAAAAATTGTATTTTATTAAGATTAAATTTAATCCTCAGCTCTTCAAAAGGAATCATGTTGTTTGAATGTGGCAAAAATAAATCTTGGATCTTTTGAATTCCTTTTACATTCCATATAATGCTCTACCCGGTGTAAAGTTGCAATTGCCCCATATTGGGCTAAATTGTGACAGTGATTCTGGTTCTTTTAAATATTTTCTAACATCACCCCATATCTTGAACATGTGTTTTACAATCGGATTTTTAATTTGTTTCTGTAGTTTTTTTTAGCCGAGTCTGAATATATGAATAAGGGAAGAGGTAAAGGCAAATTGTGCAATTCCATTTCAATCCAATGATGAGGATCAGTTGTTGAAAAATAATATGTCATAGACCTCAGTTGTACAGACCAATAATACAACATTGTTTGGACAATTCAGACAGCCACGATCAAATGGTAAGTACAGTAAAGACAAACGTAGTCTGGCCCTCCTGTTGTTCCATATGAATTCCAAAATCATTTTTTTAATTCTTGAGAATAAATCTGAAGGTGGTGGTAGAGAGACATTTTGAAATAAGTAAAGTAATTTTGGTAAGACATTACATTTAAGTATATTAATTCTTCCAATCATCGACATTGATAGTGAACTCCATCTTTGAAGTGACTTACTAACATCTGACATTAAGGATTCATAATTGGCACTGGTGATAAATTCTAGCCTAGGCAAGATTTGAATTCTTAAATATTTAAACTGTTCTACTACATTAAATTGGGTTACCTCGGGAACTGGATATTTTCTGAGTTGCATTTAGCATTAATATTGAAGATTATGTTTTGTTTATCCTATATCCTGATACATCACCAAACTTCTTAATTACATCTAACAAGGTCAGAATTTGTTTTTTAAAATTTGACAAGAATAGAATTATGTCATCGGCATACAGGGAGATTGTGTTCTATTGGTCCTACTTTTATTCCATACAATTGTGGATGTAAACATATTTCTATTGCTAGAGGTTCAATTGATAATCCTCCTAAAAACCCATTCAGTTTGGTCGAGTCAATTCCACCATAACAATCTCTAAAAACACTATTAATTTTGATTCCAATTGTTTAATCTGCCATGCCAGTAGCCTCCCCGGCCTTTCACCTTGTTCGTAGAAAGTTTGATTCAATCTTAGAAGACTCGAGGCAGCTCTGTTTTCAGATTTTTTATCATATTCAGCTTTCAGAACCAGCAACTCATTCTCCAACTGTGGGTTACTTTCCGCATATACCTTCTCCTGAAGAATCTTTATTTTATGCTCCATCTGGACCCTCTCCTCACAGGCGCTTTGATTTATTGTTGTTTCTTAAGTTAATAGCGCGACCGACACTAATGCACTAGCATGTCAATGGGTTTTTCTGTGTTATGTTAGCACAAAGCTAACCGCTATTTTACCATGCATGTTGTGTGACAAAAATAATAATTTCAGTTTATGTTTGTGAGTTTGTATTTCTGAACAGGCAAAACGAAGTCTGACATATTTTTTTTCATTAATAATAAACTTACCTGAAGACTCTGCAATGTTTTACTGAGAAACTGTTTAGCTATCTGCCATGTTTGGAAATCAACTTCATTCTTACATGGGCAGAATATCAATATTGGGACCGTATAAGTTCACCAAATTTATACTTTCTGATAGCAAAGAACCTTGGACTATTAAATATCTTCCAAATTTGTCTCTAATTACATTTTTCACTTGGAATGGAACTGTTTTATGTATAAGAATCATAATGCCCCTGGCTCGGGATGAGAATGATGATTTGAGTACGTTACCTTGCCATCTTCTTCTAATTTTTTTATCATCCTCCTCCAACAGATGAGTTTCTTGTAGAAATACAATTTTTGAATGTCTTTTATTTTATTCATGACTTGTTTGAGTTTTTTAATCTTTTGTAGACCCCTACAGTTCCATGAAGTTAAATTAACGCTATGATCTATGATTAATAAGAAATGCTAGATTACCCTGCAGTATGAACAAAGCCATACTGAGAAGCACAAACATGGATGATAGAACATTCATCCAACAAACCAAACACGAACAGATTCCCCTATCCCCACTTTCGTGGTAATAACCCCCCCTCAAAAATATTTTGGCTCCCAATATAGCTTATAGTTACTGTTCCACAACAGTGAGGATCAGTAAAACCACTCTCTCTCCACTAATATATCATACCAGCTCCACTACTATTCTTATGGCAATAACTCTCTTATGTAATGTTTTAAACAGAATTGCTACAAACTTTTATAACACTGATGTTATACATCATCAGTCATGGCATTTTACAGTCCATAGTTTGTAGGCATACTTTTGTTTCTGACCGTACAGATGCATACTTGGATGATCTACCTTTGTCATGTTCATGTTTAGTTTGGATTTCCTTGATGAATTCTTGCACCTCTTGAGGGGTCTTGAAAGTGTGGGACCTCCTTTCATGTGTGAGCACCAACCTTGCTGGATGAATTATTCCGTGATGGATCCCAGATGCGCAGTTCTTTGTGGACCAGGTCGAACTGTTTCCTCAGTTGCTGTATTCCTGTCGCCAAGTCCGGGTAAAACCGCACCTGTTGGTCCTGGTATTTAATTTCCCCTTTAGCTCGCGCCGCATTGGTGACTTAACTTGCTCTTGTAGTTGAGGAACTTCATAATCAGTGTCCTCGTGGCGTTTTATTATTATTCCTTAATGGGCCGATATGATGAGCTCTCTCCAAAACAACCGATGACTGCAGATCAGCGTTGTTCAGTGCTTCTGGAATCCATTACTCTGAGAAGGAACACAGGTCTCGCCCCTCCACTCCCTCCGGGAGGCCCACCAGCCTCAGGTTATTACGTCTTGAGCGGGATTCCAGGTCTAAAACATTATCTTCTAGAATTTTACATTTCGACTCCAGTGCTCGTAGTTTAGTTTGCAAGCAGACAACGTCATCTTCGGCACTTGATATTCGCAGCTCCGCCTGCGACACTCATTCCGTACAGTCACTTATTTCCTTTCTCATACTTTCTATCGCGGTTATAATCCCATCAAATTTAGATGAAAACTCCGCCCTCATGGAGTTAATGGCAGCCTGCACCGCGCTCGTCCCCTCTTCTGTCATTCCTACTTCGCCGCTAGCTCACTGCTCCGCCATAGCCTCATGAGCTTTCTCTGCTTCTCTGCGAACGTGAAAGTCCGTTAGCTTGGGTTGTTTTGTCAATTTACCCTTTTCACCACCTAACTTTCTTACTCTGGTCCTGACCATGTCCTCCCCAAAATTTTGGGAGTTTGTCTTTTGTTCCGAGAGATTTGGTCAAATTTAAAGTTACATGAGCGGAGCAGTGTGAACCACATCTTGATACACGGCCGCCAAAACTGGAAGTCTGGCAATCTTTGTTTTTATACACTACTATGTTGTAGTCCTACAGCAACAGGGTAGGGATTGGGCAGTTAGTTGTGGTATTGGTTGATGGTAAAATTTAGGGTAAGGAGTTTGTGTGTGTGAGTGTGTGTGTAAGACCCTTTAATGTCATGTTTTACTTCATATACATCACTGCTAAGACTGTCAGTCTTTCTAATCTAATGTGGTATCATCATGCTCATTACATTACAGCTGGCATTAAAGTAACACTCATTTTGTACATCGCATAATAATGTCTGTGTCTTTGAGGGGGGTGAAGGGACAGGAGCTTCTGCAAGGGTCATAAATGCTAAACACACAAAGATACATACATACACATGCCCCTTATTCATCAACATCCACGTGTAGTTTCAGGATCATTAATCTGTCAGTTGGCAGTTTGAAATGATGGAGCATGTGGCCCAGAGGGAAGAAACCTTGAACAGTCCTCAGAAACATAATCAGGATGTTTACCATGAATCTGGTGACTTGATTAAACTCTTGAAGACATCCAGTGCCAGCAAGAGACAAAGAGACCAGCACTCATTCATTTCAAATGAGCTGTGTGAGACGAGGAATGACACAGAGAAGTGCGTCAGCTGGAGGACAGAGCTCAGAGACTAGGAGGCAAGAAGACGTCGACCAGAGTGCAACAACATGCAAATGAGTAGAGACAAACAGCGATGGCCAGTAAAAATAGTCAGTATCTTCATCTAATAATCTTCTGCTACATCAGTCAGTTCCCATCAATCCCAAAATAACAGAAAGCAAATGTATTTGTAGCTTAGTGCATATTAACAGGTCATCACATGCACTTGATTTAAATTGAAGTTGATGCTTCATATATGCCCTCAGATATCATGACACTGTCCCTGCTGACCCTAGAATTTAGAAAAACAAAACAAAACAAACAATAGTGTTTCCCTGTCAAGCTCATCATCTCTAGAAACAAAACCTTGTGGTGACCATGGGAGGCATTAAAGCTGCAAGCAGGCAGCTGCATGTTTTTATTTGTGCATGAAGGCACATACATGCACAGATAAACCCTGTCGTCAAAGTCTTAAGACCTTTCTGCCCTAATGTGAAATGGATCTGGTCAACCTGCTAGGAGGAGTTCAATTCAATTCAATTCAATTTAATATAATAATATGGGGTCAGGACCATTCCAGGCATTAAATATCACAAAATATAAATCTGGAAATAAATCTGTCCTTACTGTCATGTTTGACTGTCAGGACTGTATTAGCTTGGGAATGATGCAATTTCTGGTCCTGCCCTTGGCCAAAGAGCACTGACACAGAAACACACCACTGGGAACTGAGTGTAGAGCTGCTTCCTGGTTGCTGCATCACCACACAACTCTGTCTGCTGTCTGTGTGACTCTGCCCATGGATGTGGACATGTCTGCTAGGAGTGAGTGAGTCATGCTCAACATCATCTATGCATGTTTATCTTTCTCTCTCTGAGATAACAGCCCAGCAGTGTTTTTACCTGCCAGTGGATTCAGTTGCTGCTGAAGCTTCTGTGAATGTTGGTTCCATTGGCAGCATTAGTGTTAGGGTGAAGATTTATGGTAATAGATTATACATCAGATTTATTAGATTCCTAGAGACTCTGGTGAGCCCTCTCACCAGTCCCTTACTGTCTCTAGGAATCTAGTCTAATAACAGGTTACAGTCTTATCATATCAGTCTTGGGCGACTAGTCTAGGAGTTGAGTACTGAACCTAAACAATACACATCTAAACATTACTAGTGTGAACCAGTGCCAGCTCACTATGTGAACAAAGCTGCCACAAGACTGTCATAGTCTGTACCAGTCCCACTGGAAACAATACTCCAAATAAATTCCATTTACCACACACACACACACACACACACACACACAAACGCACACACACACGCACAAACACCACACCATTGTGTGTAGAGCATTGCTACAACAGATGCCAGGTGCTGCAATTCACAAATAGTCACATGTCAGGATACGAACATTTTGACCATGTGTTTTTAATAATGTTACAGATTCAGATGTCTGCCTTTGAGGCGCTTAGGTAAGTGTCTCAAAGACAGACATCTGGACCAACAGTGAACCTACAGTTTCTTTGTTTGAATGGTATGGTTAACAGTCACACTCATGCAGAGCTGTCAGCTCAGAGCATCTTAAATCAGCTGCTAAGCTGATTTGCTGTAGTGCTACCTCTCCCCATCTTTTCAGCATGCCTGTGCTCCTCCCCTCTGCTTTCCTGCAATCTCTTCTCTTCTTCTTCTTTCTGCCCTTTCTTCTCTAGACGCTCCTAATTTAAAACATGAGAGAACAAGAGGAAGCAATGTAGATAGGCACAGCATAACATCCATTGCTTTTCAATAATGGATAAGCTTTTAATGTGGTACCACTGTCTTTCTCACACACAAAGGCCATTTTAAGGGGAGAGCTGAATATATTATATGCAGATATAATATATCTGCATCTCGACAATAAAACAGCTGGGAATTGTGCGCAGACCCCGCTACCTTCACAGAAGTTCCCGGCGAAAGTTTGTTTACTCCCTGCCTGATAACTCCGACTCCATCCCTTCCATCTGGTCTGTCGAGCGCTCCATCGCACATCTGACACGTCATCAGAAACTCGCCACTACTGGAGGTATTTGTGCTGGAATCATCGTGAGACCGCCGAACCACAAGTCGGCCAGGGGGCGGGGAGTAAATCTCAATGTACTTCGACCCCTACAGAAACTCATCGAAATGAGATGAAGCTGTCTCCTCTGGCTCTACCTGAACCCTCCTCATTTGGCTTTCAAATGTAAACCCCCATTTCCAATGACAATATTACTCATCTACCGTCCACCCAAACCAAACACAGTTTTCATCTCTGAGATGCGTGAACTTCTCTCAACACTTTGTTCCACATCTGCCAACACTATAATACTTGGAGACCTGAACATTCATGTCGACACCCCCTCTTCCCACCTAACAACTGAATTTTTGCAATTACTGGACTGTCTAAACCTCACACAACACGTTGATCTCCCTACACACACTAGGGGGCACACTCTAGATCTTGTCATCACTGACTCTGCCCCCATCAGCAACCTACTAGTATATGACCTGGGCATCTCAGACCATAAAGTTATCTCCCTGGAACTGCCATTTCTGTCTCCTCACTGCAAGCCAAAACGCCAAATACAGTTTCGGAACCTCAAAAACATGTACAACATGGCCTCAGATCTCCAGCTTCTCACCACCTCTGTAAATCTTTCATCAGCCAGTGAATCAGTGGACTATTATAACAAATCTCTCTGTAGCCTTCTGGATCTTCATGCCCCCATCAAGACCAGAACAGTGACAATCACATGTTCAGCCCCTTGGTACACCACTGAACTGCGGCAAATGAAGGCAGCTGGCTGTGTCCTTGAGCGGCGTCTTAAAACATCTGGGCTTTCTGTGCATAGGCTTGCCTATCAGGAGCACCAAAAAGTCTATGCAAAGTTGCTCAAGGATGCACGGTCACAGTACTATTCGCTCCTGGAAATTCCAAGCAGCTGTTATCCAGAATAAACCATCTCCTTAAACCCCAGTCTGAAACTCATACAGAACACACAGAGGAGCAGTGTGATAAATTTCTTAATTTCTTCAAAGACAAGATTGACACCATCCGCTTGCATCTCTCTGACTCTCAGCCTAAAACTGCCCTGCCAGCCAGCCCGCGGCTTGGGCCATCAGCCATTCACTTCCATCCGTCTAATTCCTTGTCTCCACCTTCCCTGCCAGCCAGCCCGCGGCTTGGGCTCTCCCACTCTCTCCACTGCTTTTCAGAGGTTTCACAATGTGAAGTTGAGGCCATCATCAGGAAAATGAAACCATCCACTTGTGCCCTTGACCCCGTCCCTCCAACCCTGATAAAATCAAACCTCTCTGCCATAAGTCCCCTTTTTACAAAAACAATAAACCACTCCCTTCACTCCAGCCTCGTTCCATCTGCACTTAAAACTGCTGTCATCAAACCACTTCTCAAAAAACCCACCCTGGACCCAGAAATGCCTGCCAACTATAGACCCATCTCTAACCTCCCATTTCTCTCTAAAGTGCTGGAAAAAGCTATCGCTATTCAGCTTCAGGACCATCTACACCGTTACAATCTGTTTGAAAAGTTCCAGTCAGGTTTCCGCTCCATCTACAGTACTGAAACAGCTCTGGTCAGGGTCACACACGACCTTCTGATGGCGGCGGATTCTGGCTCTCTCCTACTCATACATCTCGACCTAACCCCAGCTTTCGACACAGTGGATCACCACATTCTTCTAAACCGGCTCCACTGCATTGGACTATGTGGCACCGCCATAGACTGTATAAGACATGGACGTAGCACCCGTGATGTCACCCATTGGTTTCGGGGAGTCGTTTTTGTGACCAAACCATGGGCATTTGAGCTGCGCCATCTTGGATTTTAGTGGGAGTGTACTTTCCATATTTGGCGAAGAGGCGGTTACTCTACGGGTCAGCCGGGGTCAGCCAGTCGAGAATCCGGCCACTTAGCTTGGACCAACCGAGCTAGCCTAAAGCTAATCAGCTAATCAGCTAGGCTAACAAGCTAAGCGGCAGCTACACGCAGCTACATCCAGTCCCCGAGTCCGACCCGACTAGCTCGACCCCGTGTAACCGCGACACAGAACATACAACAGAGATCATAATGTTGCTGCTGTGTTTTAAACATGACTGTTTCAGATAGAGATGTTTTAGATGGAGCTGCAGGGTTTGGTGGAGTTGTGGGGGCAAATTTATTTCTAGCCTGTTATTTAACTGTGAAACAATCATTATTATTTCATATTAATAAAATATATTAAAAAGTTAAAACATTATTATTATTGTTATTGTTGCCATTATTATTAATGATATATAATGTGTGAACGATAAAAAATAATGATGATGATAATATATTAAAATGTTTAATATTTAACATTTACCAGCTTTCGCCGCTGCCTCCATCCACTATCCATTTACAATTACAGCAGCACACAAACAACAGCAGCCGCAATGTTGGACTTTTTAAACAGAAAAATGAGACGAAATAAAGTTGTAGCCTCGGATTGCCGCAATAAACGGACTCACACCGAAGCAGCGTTCCTAACATTATCCTCTCCGGTCCCCTATCTGTATCAGCAGCGACCATAAATCGGCAATTAAGTCATAAGCCAGCGGCAAAATATGCCGGTACAAATTAGTGCAAACATCCAGGTAAAATACCCTAGAAATTTACTTACCGAAAAAACTGCAACACAGACTCCTTCGACGGTCGGTTAGTACAGTCCACACTACAACAAGCCATACTGTCACAAAAACCTATTCGAACATTGGTAAACAAACACGGACACTGCAACTCCTGTCAACCGCTGGAGGTAGCCGTAGGCCTCTGGATGTAGCCGCCTAGCCCAGCCGATGCTTTAGCAACGAGCTAACTGTCAGTGCCTGTCTACGGACTGTCACTCAATGTAACCACGCCCCAATTTATTAAGCCTAAATAACACTAAAACGGTTGTGGTACAAAAAAATTCACCCCCCTCACAGTGTTCACGGAGGTGGAAACTATCAATAGAGACCAAAAACCAAAAATGTACCAGGCTGTAAATATGTTTTTTTAGGCTGTAAAGTTGGCTATTTTAACATGGGGGTCAATGGAGAATTGCTCACTTCTGGAGCCAGCCCCCAGCGGCAGCCGAGGAACCGCAGCTTTTTGAACGCGGAAGTGATCCTCACTGCTGAAACCTACAACTCCCCCCTTGGGCACCGCCTTAGATTGGTTCAGGTCTTATCTTTCTGGGAGGACAGAATATGTCAGCCTGGGTGGTGCTAAGTCCCAGTCGCTTCCTGTCACCTGTGGAGTCCCTCAGGGGTCCGTCCTTGGGCCGATTCTATTTATTTTATACATGCTTCCCCTCGGTCGTGTCATCAGCTGGCATGGAATCTCTTTCCACTGCTATGCTGATGACACACAGCTCTATATCAAGACCGACTCAACCCCTTCTGCTGCCCTACCATCTTCATCACTGCCATCACCACTGTCCACCCTTACCATCTGCCTGGAGGAGATAAAGGCATGGATGAGCCAAAATTTCCTCCAATTAAACAACTCCAAAACTGAAGCCATACTTGTTGGCACCCCACATCAGGTCCAGTCATCCTCCATAAATACCGTTACTTTTTCTGGACATGACATTCCCCTCTCATCTGTAGTTACCAACCTTGGTGTAAGTCTCGACCCTCACTTAACATTTAATAATCACATTAAACATCTGTGTAAATCATCCTTCTTTCACCTTAAAAACATTGCCAAACTCCGTCCATCTCTCACCCTTTCGGATGCAGAAAAGCTCATCCATGCCTTTGTCTCCTCCAGGCTTGACTACTGTAACGCACTACTCATCGGGATCCCTGGCAAGAGCCTTCAAAAACTTCAATTTATACAAAACAGTGCTGCCAGGATCCTTATGAGAGTGAGAAAACATGAACACATCACACCCATCCTCAAATCCCTTCACTGGCTCCCCATCTCCTCCAGAATTCAATATGAAATATCCATTCTCACGCATCAGTGCATCCATGGCAACGCCCTGGTCTACCTCAAAGAACTCCTCACTCAGCAAACGTCATCCTGCAATCTCCGTTCCACCAACAGCAATATCCTCCATACCCCCAGAACTAAGCTCCGGTCAATGGAAGATTGAGCTTTCTGCTCAGCTGCCCCCCGCCTTTGGAACTCCCTTCCAGACCATCTGAGGGCCCCACAGACTGTGGCTTTTTTTAACCCCTTAACGCTCCGACGGCCCGCCGGCGGGCCGTCATGCTATTTCTCGGACATGTCTGTGTTTTTTTGTACCTACATAACTACTGCATTTAAGGTGGTGCGCATGCAGCGTATCATTTGAAAGCTGAAAGTCTTATCTTTTCAGCGATATAAACCTTTACAAGATAAAACAACGACTTTAGGTAGAACTAAACCATCTTCTAAAAAACAACAAAGTAATAACTGTCGTCGCTCACTGTTTTTATTTTTTTACTAGTCGCCCTCCGGTTCAACACGCAGCGCAACAACAACAAAAATGGTCTTGTTTTGTCGGGAAAAGTCTAAAGAATCACGTCGAGTTGAAAAATGCGGTCAAAAACATTTCTTTAGGTGCATAAATGATCAAAAGTTGCAATCGAATTTTTCCGACTGAAAACTACAGTGCACTATTGCTCCTTCGTTTCTACGTTTTGTCGCCTCTGTTTTGTTTTGAAAATTAATACCATGGAGCTTGGTTTGTAGTCCCTGCCCTCTGCTTTTGATTGACACCTCATTTGACCATCCAGGAAGATCTATGGCCCCCCCACAGCCAGAAATAGCCAATGAGCGACTCTAACACGTTAAAGTGCACCGCCCACTCTGACGCTTGTCTTCTCCGCCTATCATATCTTACGCTGAATCTGATCTAATGGCCGTGTAGCCAATGAAATTGCAGTCGCGGGGAAGCGTCACATGTTGTGATTGTAGAAGGAGGAGGGGCTACAAGACCGTGCGTAAACAAATATACTGGATGTCAGCTAGTCGTGCGTACGTGCGTAAAAACAGTAGTGATTTTCTTATGGCTCGGCTCGCTAAAAAGTGCCGGTTCTTTCAGCTCCCCAGGTTCTCCGCAGATGTTTTTTGTTGCTTAAATTGATTTATTAACAAAATAATGTAAAATTACGTGTAAAATTAATTAATTTTCCTGCGGTCACCCATTTTGTCACCTTCTCAGCGTGTTGTCTCTTTAGGGGCTGTTCTCTCTCTTTCTCTCCTGTGTCTGTAACCCCCGCTACCGCACACCCCCCCCCCCCCCCGGCTTAGTGCGGACACGCCGCACGTCACGTAGTTGACCAATCACGTGAACGAAAAAACAAAAACAAAGCGGCTGCGGCTTCCGTCGTTCACTTCATAGATGGCCATTGCGGTCGCGACCGACACATCACTTAGAAACAGGAGAGAGCAAAAGGGCCATGTGGCTGTGGGTTTTTGTTCCCAGCAATCAAGAGCACACAGTTTGACCAATCAACTGTCTGAAGACTGAGATCCGTTGATTAAATGAGTCAAGTCTCTTACTTTACTGCATGGCATGCTGAGAATAACGTGATGATGTCATCATCTGCCGCTTATATGGGTCCAGGCCCAGGTTGCGGCCGCCCAGTCCACACCGAAATTCTACGGTGGGCTCACCACCTGTGGGCTCACCACCTGGGGAGGTGGAGGTGGTGCCGTCCAGAGTGGGGCTCAAACCCACGATCCTGAGATATTGAGTCTCATGTTCTACCAATTGAGCTAACCAGGTGGCCAAACTTAGGAAGGTGAAATTGTAAATATGTAAACAGTTTGCTGTGAATAGTATGTGATTCATTCACATAAAGGTGTTGATTTCTGACCATAGCACTTTTTCTGACTAATTTCTTATAATGCAGGTTTAGTTTCAATAGAATAATGAGCATTCAATGTGTTCTCTCTTCCATAACGATTTTTGTACTACTAATTGTGAATATGAATATGAATATGAATATTAATATGAATATTAATATATTGGAGGAATCAATATGGAATATGATTCCTCTAAGTGTCACCTTTCATTAGAGCCGTCATTGATGTCTGTATGTTGAAGCATTCAGGAGTTATACACTTGGCACCTGGCGTGCCCAAGAGCTATCCAAAGTGGCCATTTTGGATAGCTCTTGAGAACGCCTGGACATACCCACTGAAAAACCTGTGCAAAACAGTCAATTTTTTGTACAATTGCTATGAAATTTTAACATGGAATGGGTAGGACTTCAGTCTACAGAAATATGTTGTCATCTAATCCTATCCTACAAGCCCAGGTTATTAGAAAGATGCATTTAAAAAAAAAAAATCCAGGCAAGGAAAAAAAAAAATTTTTTTTCTGTGTTTAATATTCTCTTACTCGATACCAGTTACACCTACAGTAGATCAGACTGCTGAAATAAAAACTTTAGAGTGTTACCTTCACAAAGAGACCAAACTTTTGAATGTCCTTCTAAGGGCTCAAGAACAGCTTTGAATTTAATTTGGGCATGTTTTTGACAGGTGTTTTGGGCAAATTAGGCCGGAGTGTTAAGGGGTTAAAAAGGCCTAGAAGACCTTTCTCTTCAAGAAAGCATTTTAAACTTGTTTATGTTATTGTTTTATTATTGTTTGTGATTATGCTCTTTTAATTTTGTAGCACTTTGAGATTTGCTTTTAAATGAAAAGTGCAATATAAATAAAATGCATTATTATTATTATTATTAAATGTATTTTTTTCTTTCTTGTCTTAATCTGCTGCTACTACTACTACCATTGCTACTAACAGCAATATGGTTTTCTATATAAAATGAATATCATTCACTGTAAACACCCCCAGTACTTTAGTTGTGGATTTTGTCCTGTCTAAATCTGAATGGACAGGTTGGTTGGACTCTCCCCTCCCTCCTTGTAATGGACACACTGAGGCAATGTCGTCATCAAATTGGAAGTATTACCTCTAGCATAAGCCACACATGTCGCACAGTGCTTACATAGTCGCCATTTTATCCACCACTTTATCTATCTACCTTCATTATAAAACAGTGGCATGAATAAGTAAGTGAACCACTTGGAATTGAAATGTATTTTAAAATTTCTTTCAGATTTTTTTTTTTTTTTTTTTTTTTTCAGATTTTCAGATAAAATATTGTCAGAGTTACAGTTACAGTTATGAACAAAAACTACTGAAACTAATAACACACAAATCATTATGTTGTTCTTGTCAATTCTTGTTGAATACATCACTCAAACATTCACAGTGCTGGTTGAAATAAGTATTGGAACAAACGCTAACTGGAGTCAGGAGGTACCCAGACCTGGAGTCCAATCAGTGAAACCAGGCTGGAGATGTGAGTTAGAGCTTCTTTGACTAATAAAAAAAAAACACTCATTTGAGGTTGTTCACAAGAACCAACCCCGAGATCTCAGAAGACTTCCTATTCTCAACTGTTGTTCTGCATAAAGCTGGAAAGAGTCTCAAAGAGTTTAGATATTCATCAGTCCACAGTTGAGCCATAGCCACAGGGTGGCTGTCAGCAGTTTCTATCCATTTACAGTTGAATCGACATCACACTAAAAGTGTGCAAAAAGTGAAGGGGTCTGAATACTTTCTGAAGCCTCTATACGTTTTCAGCTAGTCCACATGAAGCACACTCACTGACTTCATCCCCAAAAAATAAATAATTACAACAAACTAAGCCACACAGACATCCCACCAGACATGACTGATCACTACAGAGTTAGCCACTGCTCTCTATTAGCTGCAGCTTTCTCTCCATATGCTGTTGTGTCAAATTCCACAATTCTGTTTAACCTCATTTACAGGACTGCACAATATTTGATTCCAACATCATACCAAGAAGCCAGATTTTTCCCAAATGCCAATATTTTAAGTTTTGCATCAGCTTTTCTGCCTGTAAAGGCAGAAAAAAAAAAAATAGAAAGAACCCAATCACAGTGAGTGTTGTTGCTGCAAGGTGATTTCAATACTGTCTCCTTGCAGTTGTAACAGAGCCCAGGTGGCTGCCTCCTCTTCCATATGCTCTAGTTTCTGATTCCACATCTCTGTATTTGGCATTGTTATAATAGTAGTAATACACTATTTATCCCTGATGTTCTAGTGTCAGCTTTTCCCTGTTGCTAGCAAGAAAACAAAATGGAACAGGGTTTTTGTCTGTGCTTGGAAGCAGGCCTAGAAAAAAAGAGGAAGTACAGCTTGTACTATAAGCAGGTTGCAAAAATAAAATCTAAAAAAAAAAATAATAATAATGTGTTCTGAATGCATGGATGCATATAAGTCAAATTTCTCATTGTTGTGGTTTAATTAATGTTGTCTTGCACTCTGCTGAATAAAATGAATTTGTTAAAAGAAGTGATTTTTCAAAGGCTTTTTTTTTAGAAAATTAATTTGCTTGGTTTGAATTCTATGAGAGTGGGTCGCGACTTAATGACCACAGGAAAATGTGGGTCCCAGAGTGAGACCAGTTGAGAACCACTGCTTTAAGCAAAATTGGCATGCTGTAAAACAAAAGATGCTTGGGGTGCACCAGCACCTTATCTGTATCTGAGCTAGGAAAGCTACATAACTGCGCTGCCAGACATCTTCCACTACACAGACAAACACAAGATAACTTTTATTTATGCTGAAAATACATGTATAAATACATGTTTCTGGATTATAAATAATT
The DNA here is from genome assembly GCF_017976425.1 of Toxotes jaculatrix. Taxonomy (NCBI): domain Eukaryota; kingdom Metazoa; phylum Chordata; class Actinopteri; family Toxotidae; genus Toxotes; species Toxotes jaculatrix. Next base: position 30,427,877 of record NC_054397.1, on the reverse strand, counting down.
GATGATACTGAGATGCTTTTTGTGGACATTCAGGTTTATACAACCTTTTCTATTATGTTGTAGAATGCTACAGGTAAATGTTATTTCTTCAAACTTTATTGTGATAAGGTAACACATTAATAACAGACTCACAATTTACCATTTCACAAGGATTCACCATCAGCATTCATCTGAAAATTAAAAGAACATTATCACCAGCTCTCTGCAACTGAAAGATGCTCAAAAACCCAGCCCTGTCTGGGAGAGGTTTGTTTTGAAGTGCTGACAAAATTATTTATAACTAGCTCTCTGATTATGCAACAAAACATCCCCATGAAGCCGACACGAAGAGACAGAGACAGGAGGCCTTTTGCATCTGGCCATACCGAGTGTGCCTCGGAGACCTTGGTTTATCCCTACAATTACATAACACCCTATTTCTATCAGCATGGCAACAAGCATGCAACACACATTCAGCAAAAGTTGAACAGGAAAGTAAAATGACCGAGAATTCATTATTGCAGGGTCTGAGAAAAATGTAATACTGCAGATACTGTATATACTGCCATTAACCCTGTTAAACCGACAGGAGCGCCAGCGATCTTTAAGGGGGTTAAACCGACGGGAGCGCCGGCGATCTCTTTTGCATATCAATTTTTAAATGCCGGTAAAACTGCAACCACATAAGATAGAGCAATAATTCTCTTTGCATATTAAACCGGAGGAGTAACACTTGCATATCAAACTTTAAACATGTCTCAGAGAGCGCACACAATAAAACTAGTATAATCCAGATAGCGGGTGTTCGTTTTGTTTTTGTTTTAGTTCATAAATTTGAGTGTATCTCAAAAACTAGCCAATGAATACACTCAAATTTATTGTGGTTTAAAATTATTTTGTGCAACTTTTTTATATTTCTAATTTTGAGGGATACAGCTAAGACATCTCTGTATTTAGAAAAATATGTGGCACCACAGCAGGTAAAAATGTAAAATATGTTCTGGCGGATTTGGTTCTATGGCAGGTTTAAAAGGGTTAAAGGAGGTTCACAAGATCAGAATCAGTGTGGAACTGATTCTACTATCCAGTTCCACTCCCACATTTACCTGTTGATGTTAATGTCCATATCTGATGCATTCATAATTGTAGAAATGTTTCTCATGCAGGTAAGTATTATTAGACCTGATATTATGAACATCTCTGCTCATCTGCTGCACTGTATAAGCAGGACATGGGTCATTAAAGTACGATGTTGTAGAGAATAGCAAGTAAGAGAACATCCTATGAAGTAAAATTTCAGTGACTATGCCACTGAAAACAAGAAACCTGAACAATGGTATTTCAAACATAAAGAAGAGTGACAGAAGGTCACTAATGCACTTAGTCATGCAAGTTCTTAGCACCACAAGCTGTAAGATAGAAAGAACTAGAGTTGTTGCCTCACAGTTGTTTGCCTTCGTCAATCAGTCAAGTTGCAGTTTACATCCATGTCTGTCCAGACTCATTTAATATATGTAGAGAAGAATTTGAAAGATTGAGTTAATCAGTTCCTTGAGTTCAACTGTTCCTTGAGTTCAAAGTTTGCACCAGATGTAGTGAAATTCCCTCCAGTCATTCCTGTGATATTGTGTTCACAAGAATGGGACAGAGGAATGGGTGTACAGACGGACAACACAAAAACATAATGGCTCCCTCAAGAGCCATTGGTGGCGAGGAGGCAGAAAAAGTAGTCTGATTCTAAAAAGAAGGTACATTAGCACACAAAAGCAGAGAGAGCTGCCCCCACTGCAATGGGGTGGGGGTGGCGGGGGGGACACCAGCACTCTGACACGCACAGCATGATGTTCATCTTGAAATGTGGATGGTGACTGCGTTCTGCTTCACAAAAACATAATTGTTGTTCAGTGGATGTCGTTTTACCTCTTCGGTGTGACTGATAATGCAGAGAGAGAACAGCCATCAGCTAATGCACTGACATAACCACAGTCTCCATCCACAGCTCTCCAAATCTGGAGTATGCAATTATCCGCTGCAGGCCCTTTCACTATTCCCTCAAACACAGCCATTCTGCCTGGCCACACTAAAAAATCCATAATGTATCACAGCTAAGAGATATTTCTCATGGGGGATTTCACACATGCAAACGCGAAGTGTGGCCTACCCAAATACACAAAGCTTCTCAGAGACAGGGGACCATAGGCCTTTGGAACATACATACAGGCACATAAGAAATTTGTGGTTCTTTGTGCATGTCAGCCTGAAAAATTCACAAGACATGACCTTGCTGATTCCACCCAGTCAGACACAGACCAAGCCACAACTACAAGGAAGAGGGGCACAACAAGATTTTGTTTCCACTGGGAGACCCAAGATATTTACAGATGCATATGCTGTGTCATGTGATTTATTTCATTTTATTTGACCTCAATATGAAATGTAACCTTAGTATCACACCTTTTCCCCCTCTCCCTTACGCATATTGATTTGGTAAGTAACAAATCTTTTGACCTGATGAAACAATTCATGTGAGGATATTTCAATTTGAGGGTTGCAGACACTTGACTTGGCTTTGACGTGAAAACAGTTCTCTTGTTTTGAAGCCTTTCTAGTCTATTTGCAGCTGTAGCACTTGTTCAGACTAATTAGCTGCTGGATTAACATATACATCAGAAACACTACGTTTCCCAGCTACCCCTGAGGTATTTTTGGCATTACAGCCGAGGACAGCCCAGTGCTGTGACAGGGAAGGGGTCGACTACTGCCTTTAGCCAAATGTTCACTTAGTGTGGAGACCACTCCCCCTCACCTCCCACATCACTGTCCTAGCACCACACACACACACACACAGAACTGTGCTTCAAAGCCAAAGTTTTCCTTTAGCTGTAACAAGCATGCATGCACACACACACGGATGCACGCATGCACCCATGCACCTTCTTAATCCTGGTCTGATATGATCAGGGTTGCCACCAGGGATTTTGGGCCCCATGAAAAGATATCACATTGGGCCCCACCACCTCATCATCCATTTTCTGTGAAGTAAGTTGAAGTAACTGATGTTAGAGGAGTAAAAGAAGCCTATTTCACTATGGACTGAGCAAACAGCTTATTAACAGAGAGGTGGTTTTCATCTTTGTGTCATAGAAAACTGGCTGACACACTGTTGTCCTTTCTGAAAGTCAGATTTTTCTTGGGCTGAGATGTGATCCTCCATGGAATTAACTGCTAGCAGCTACCATTAGTGTCTAGTTTGGAGGCAGGACCGAACCATTTCAAGTAAATAAAGGGCAGGCAATACAGAGGTTCCCTGGATGTTTATTTTTTCTGCAGAAAAACAAGAAAAAAAAGAAACTTAACATTTTAAAATACTCTGTTAAGGATGATTGTTGTTAGTTTAATATTGAAAAAAATGAGCCTAACTTTTTGGGCCCTTTTCAGTCACAGGCCTTTAGATCACGTCATCCTGGATATGATGGATGCTGTGTGGTTTGTCTCTTTATTGTTGCAGATTTTATTGCTAAAACAGCAGCAACTAGCACTGATTCTCTGTTACTGCAATTGCTCTGTCTGAATGTCAATACTGCCATTCAAGTAACAATCACATAAAGCGGCTGTCATTTACCTTTACATTTCTGTTGTAGGACAGTTTGGCAGGAATAAGGAGAAAATGGTGATCAAATAGTGATTTGATCAATATCTGTGTGCATCAGAGCAGGAATTACAGTTTGTTTTGTTTAACAACAACAGAACAAAATCAACAGGAAAAATCTGCCCATGACAACTGCTACATGTGGCTATACTGAAACAAACAGAGACCGTGGAGAAGAGGAGGGGGCTGAACAGAGGCTTAACAGTCTCAGCAAAGTAACAGACTCTGCCCTTCTGACAGATTAATAACATTTTGTTTGCCAACTGATATAAACATTTTCTGCTCTACTCTACTGTGGTGTGGATGCACCTGTTTTTGAACACAGTTTTCAGATTTATCCACTACAAGAATGAATACTGAGGCAAAGCGAATATTAAAGGTGTTGTACACAAAGTCAACAAAAAGATGCAGGTTTGTTCAACAGTTCGAGTTGAGATGTTTTAACTTAAAGCTTATAGGACGTCTTGAATGTATAGAGATGCCAAGAAAAAAAAACAGTCAGTGCTTCCACCCTAAGCTGCAATAGAGGGACAGTATCACAAGGAGAGAACGATCATTTGAAGAAAACCACTTGATTGGTAACTTGGACTGATGAAGCCTCATGTTCACTTTAGCCAAGCATCAGAATTACTGCACGCATCACATACAATCATTCAGCCCTTTCTATGAACACACATTTTTTTTTTAAATGTACCTTTCCTTTAATGTTGACTATTCTATCCAAAAGCCTGAATAAGAACCCAACAACAATTTTAACTGCCCTCCCTGCCCACAAGAATGGGATTATTGATCAGATGACAGCCATTATTACACACGTTTTTCCAGCTGGATTCAATGTAGAAATTTCAGGTGTTTGCGAAGTACTAGACAGCATAATATTAAAAAATATATCTCCTGGTCAACAAAGAATGTCACACATAGAGTATATGACGAAGTGTCTCTGTCAAGAGAATTGTGAGAAAAAAACATGCTTGAGAAAACAATGGCAGACATGCCATCGTTTACTAATCTTGAAAAAAGATAATGATATTTGAACTCACAGTATCACACCTGTACACACATTACACATACCTTTGTATTCATTCAGCAATATGTAAGCTAAGTTAATTATTGTAGTCTTGACAGCTGTTTCCTGATTAACAAAATAAACCTGAACGCACACATTTACACCTGCTGCCACTTCAGCTTTTAACATGCAGTCTATAGTCAGCATGTTCTGGTGGTGACAGTATGGGTAGATTACACCAGTGGTTTTGAACAGACGGTTAAATGCTTTGTTTGGTGCTATAGTGAATCTAGACCCTTAACTCCTCATTATTTATCTCTTTGTACTTTGCACCATTTTAGCTGGACTGTGGAATTACTAACATGAAATGTTAGATAAACATAGACTGTATGGACTGACAGGTTAGAGTGCGTTGAGGCAGGCCTCTGGCTCAAATAATTGTACTGCTTTCATTACCCGGTGCTAATAAGGCAAATAAAAGAAACTGGAGCCTCTGAACCAGTGTGAATTATTTGACCTACTTTTTGTGACATCATCTTTAGGCTGAATAAACCTTCATCACATTACAGTGTGTCCACAAAGTATACTTCATGTCAGTTAAAGGCCATTATTACGGACGTTTGAAAGAGAACAACAATAATGTCAGAGCAAAAAGTTGTCACTGTGAAACTGAAGACATTTTCCTGGTGTATGAGGACATAATCATCACCCACTCAAAAAGGGGCAGATTGTTAGTGGGGGGAGGCAAATGTTGAGGATTTCCTCTTTGTCATCAGCACAGAGGAATCTGAAAACATTGTAACTTAATATAAGATAATAGTAACAAGGGACAACAAATACATTGCTGCATAGAGCACTCTGAACAAGTTTAGACCAGTAAAATGTCTGATTAAATAAACACAACCACACCATTAGTTAAATTATATTACAGCAAAGTTCTCTAGTCTAGTCTCAGGTACAGTTCAGTTTATAAAATAACAAAAAGAACTCCACTTTGGGTTTTCCCAGTATCCAACAAACAGGACTCACAACAAGGATGTTACCCTCTAACATGTATGACAAGAAATACTTTTGTTGCAAAATACCCCCCTCCACCCTCTGCGATATGACCAGTGACCATGGACCAAAAAAAAAAAAAAAAACAACTGGGACAAACAAAGTCTTTGAGTATTATGCAGGATTGACGAGCTGGAGGCAGATCCAGTCCAGCTCCTGTTGACAGACTTTAAGCCTGTTAAATTTTGTCTTTGAATCCATCCATGACCCTCTAAGAAGATTTACTTTGGCTTTGATCTTTTCTGCTGCTTTTTATGCTAAAGCGTGTCCTAACTTCTGGAAAACCACATTTGTTTAAGCCTCAAATTAAAATACTAAAGCATGAAAAAGTTTAATGCAACCAACATGCCAACAAAAAGCTGGCCCATTAATACAAGATGTGCAGCTGAGGGAGAAAGGAAGAGGGCAAGAGGAACTGCTTAGAGCGTAGATATGACAGGGAATCATGTTAACATCAGTAGGCACTGACCTTACCTTCTGGGGCTCCAGCATAACAGTAGCTAACCCACAGCAGTAGCCCCAAAGACAAAATCTTGAAAGCTTCAGGCTCACATCATGTGTGATAGAAGGTTGTTCAACTGTCATTCCACAGGATCCAAAGGATATTATTCTTCCTAACCAAAATATACCCTCCAGCTGCTTCTGTCCCCAGTGACCAGTGGTGTTCAGCAATCACTCAGTAAAGTGATATCCATCATCCAGCAGTTGACAAATTGATCGACTTATTGAATTTTGATGTCATCTTCAATTTAGTACTTGTAGTCAAGCATGAGGATTATTAGGTTTAAATGAAACACAAGGTGTTAATGATCCAATTAACTGTGCAATCACAGCAAACTTTAATTTTGGCGAAATGGTTTGATACCCTTGCTCCAATCTATGCCTCACCACAACTGAACTGTGAATTGTGGGACCTTATATACATAGATGTGTGCCTTTCTACTCTATGTCCAATCAATACTGTGCTATGAATACACAAATATTCAACATTTTTCCCTCATAGAAATGAACAGACAGAATGTTCAAAGGCTAAAGTGGGTGAAGAAGGTGTTAAATTGTTCTGAAAAATTTCTGTTCAACTCAGCCACAAATTTCTATTGACTCTTTATGCATCACACATTTTTCCCCAAAATGTAGGCAAATTTGTTCTTTCATACAATGTGACTACCAAAGAACAGCAACTCACAGAATGTGAACTATGAGCCTCAAAGTGACAGAAGTAACATCCAACTGCCCCCTAGACAGTAATACAAATTAAGAAAAACAGAAATAACTCACTCCATTTTCCAGTCTCTCACTATATCGAAATTCAGGTGGCAGGAGTTACAGCCTTTGACTGGGATGTCTGAGATTGAGAAGTGTGTCTCAGCTGAATATAGGTCTCACTCAGTAGAGACTAAGCACTTCAAATCACCATGGAAACGTCTGGGCTCAGCTGGATTCAGATCAGCTGATGAGAGACTAGTCTAATGTCTGTGGTGTTTATCAAACACTGACTGGCATTTCTGTCAAAGACCTGCAAGACACTGTTTCCACACTGCATACAAGACACACAGTAATGGTTTTCACTGGAAACGTGGTTTAATGCTTCAGTCAGGAGAGATTCGGGAGTTATTTCAATTTAAGTTGGTGTTTCCACAGACACACACACACAGCTGCTTACTTAGAGTCCAGTTACCATGTAAACAAAAATAAATTATGTAATTGTGAGGATCTGTAATTAAAAGAAAGTCAGTTTTTCCAAACAAAAGGGGTCTCACCGCAGTTTCTTCAGAAATAACATTTTCTACTTGTTGGATTTCATGTTCTTTTTTTCTCAGTCAAGTCAATTTTATTGATATATAACCAAATCATAACAGAAGTTATCTCAGGGAACTTTTCGTATAGATTTTCAGATAGATTTCATTTAGACCATACTCTTTATAATATTATCTACAGAGACCCAACATTTTCCCCATGAGCACCACTTTGTGACAGTGGAGAGAAAAGACTGTGACATGATATGATGTGGTATCATATATCATATGATATATGACATGACATGACATGACATGATATGATATGATATATGATATTCCTCCTACAATCTGTTTTCCTTACTCCTTGACAATATTTGTGAGAAGTTGTTCAGTTCAGTGAGGGATGCCCACTCACTACAAAACAGCAACGTCTTCTTGTCTGTTCACAGTGAGGTGTTGAACAGCCACCTGCTTGAGGGGCTGGTAGCTCAGGTTGTGGTCTCAGATAATAATTGAATGAATTTTGGGATTATTCATTTGGGACATAACAGAATTACTAACTACAAAATAATCAACACGAGAATTGTGTTTGTGAAAAGGTGAGTCATAGTAGTATTCATTTAAGAATTAACTGATTATAAATCATTGACTGCCAACAATCACAACGATCTACAGTATCTCATCCTTGGACTGGTTCATAACATCTGATCACTACCATGTTCTACGATAACTACCAATATCTGAACTGTCCTGATTCAGGTTGAGGATTGTATTAAAGTTTCCTTTGTTTGTTGGTTATTGGGTCAGAAAAATCTGTGAGGTGAGAAAATATGATAATCATTAGACCCACAGATTTTAGCTACTGTAATTCTAACCTTTCCTGTGGTGCCATTAATAATAAGAAAAGGGTTAAAACTAAGATATTAAGGCAAATACAACAACATATTTTAAAATTGAATCAAAAATAAAAGTTGAAATTTGTTCAAATGCAGAAGTGAAATTTCTTTCTGAATATTATCCACCATTTGCTCCAATATGACTTATGTACATATATTTACATTGGGCTCCTGGCCCTGATACAACTGGCCCCAGACAGCAATGTCACAACAGATGAGGAGCTTCCTTCTGCTCTGGGTAGTGGGAGTACAACTTTGTTTAGGTCGACCAGGTTATTGTCTGTCTAGTTAACGTACAGGTAAACAGCCAGGTAGGTTAACACAAAGCCAGGTCTTACCTGAGTAACAGTACTAGTCTCCAGGCTCGTAAAAGGCCCGCCACAGACAGCTTCTCCCTCCTCATCTCTCTCCACGCGCTCGGAAACCTCCGTTCTCCTCGCGGCTCTTGACGCGAAACAGCGTTCGTGCTCCAGCTGTGGTCAAACAGCACGCGGGGGGCAACTCACAAACATACTGTAGCAACAGAGAGACTCCAAACACTCAGGCTGTCCTGTTAATTCCAGTTTCTGGCATCAAAAACCGCAGAGAAGCGAGGCATCTCACAGACAAACCGGTTCACTGGAGAACGTTGGAAACACCAGGAAAGCGAGCGGAGAACACGGCAGCTGTTCACACTCTGCTCAGGGCTCATTCTGCGCCCTCATGAAGCACAGGGGCAGACAGACCCGCCCCCGGTCCGGATTGGTATGACTGGCAGCCAGCTCACCCTGTCATCTACAGTGTTGTTCATTTTTCCAGCTGAATCGCGTTTGAAATAAAAGCTCAACGAGCTAGGTCAAATCTGACTCTAACCTATGCATCAGCTGCATCAGCACGCCCCCTCCTCTCCGCGTGTCTATATGTCCCTATATAGCCCCATATCCTGCCATCCTCATCTTCATCTTCTTCGCCTGGTCTTTCTCCATCTGTCTCTTGCGCTCTTTGTCCTTCTGCTCTGTTTGGCAGGATCTCAAAGTCGCATGTGGTTGGGATTCCTGGCTGTAAAGTAGCCTGTGTTGATGACAGTTCACCATATGTGACCAAGACAGACGGGAGCAGAGAGAAGACAAGACCTGAGACAAGGATGCACACACAGTCCAGTCTGTCCAGAGTTCTGTGCTGTCCAGTGTGTCTGTCTGGATTCTAAATGGAAGGGTGGAATTCTGGATAGAACTCTTAGGGTGAAGTAGTGAAGCAGTAATGGATGAACAGTGTGAGTGTCATTGTGCGTTTTACCCTTTAGGCATATGTAGAAAACAAACTGAAATTTCTACAGGCGTTTTCAGATGTGAATGTTCAAGCTGAGAGGCAGCTCCTAAGCTCATAGGCATCATCTGAAATCCAGTTCAGTGCTGAACTGAGCATGATCACGCACCAGGATTTGTTTTGGTAAATTTGTTCAGATATTTCTTTTTGGCTTTGTTGCTTTCCAGTGTTAAAGTGTTTCTGATGAACTGACAAAAATGACCTACAGAGATCATGAAGGTTATTAATAACATTTCTTGTTACTTCCACACACAAGATACAACTTCAGCCCTTTGTACTGCAGACTGTTCTCTCTGTATTTCAATAACCATGTTTTAGCTCTCTCGTACATCATAAGAATGAAACATACATATGTTGTGATTCCAGACTGTGCACATATCACAGACATTTTGAGGATTGTTTATTTAACTGGGATGCAAACACTCAGAGATTAGCTGAACAACACTACAGATTCAAGTGTGTAGCTGCTGAGACAATTTACACCAGGGGTCACCAACCTTTTTCAAACTGAGAACTACTTCAAGGGTACTGAGTAACACGAAGGACTACCAGTTTGATACAAATAACAAAGCTGTACGATTTACCTTTAATTACATATTAATATTGATCATTAATGATATTCATCTATCAGTTCAAATGGTTTAGTTTCCCATTAGAAATGCAAGGTCAAGTATCCACTCAGTGTTCTCCAGCAGCTGCAATGTTTTTGGGACTGGAAACCGCATTCAGCTCCTAGTCTTTGAGATCAGAGTTCATGTAAATTGAACATTTTTATTTTTAAAAATGCTCTTTTTTAAAAAATATTTTCGGAAGTATCCTGGTGAATTAAAATATTAATTTTTATATATACTTATATTTATATTAAAACTTTAGACTGAACTCATTGCTGGCTAGTGCTATGTTTAGAACAGGCCAGCGGCTCATGTGGTCCCTGCGGGCGATCTGGTGCCTGCGGGCACTGTGTTGGTGACCCCTGATCTACACAATGTATCAGCTGTTTCATGTGTGTTACTGTAGCAATACTTTCCGTGGTGTCACAGCATGGAAAACACAGCTGCAGCTGATCAACTCACTTCTGTTCAGATTTGTTCAGATAAGCCAGTGAGCAAGCACTGACATCATAAATGTTATCTGTTGAAGTGTATACATTAAACACAATGAACTTCTTACACTTCTTACAGTGCATTTTGGGAATTCTGTAAGGAGCTAAACACAGGCACCAAAAAGACTTTAGTCCTGGGGAATGGCTGGGACAGGAACCCAGAACAGGATCAGTCTGAGGAATAGTCTCTTTCATTTGTACCATGCAGCCAAAATGTTAGGTGATGAAGCACAAAACGTGCCAATGATCTGGGTAGATGCAACAATAGAGGGCCTGGAACATAAACTAGAGCCCCACAGAGTGAAGTGGGAGAGGAGGCGTGTGAGGGTGTTAGACAGGGTATGACATTTCAACATATTCAGGGCCAACAGGAACATTACAGATGCCTGTGTTTTGCACCATTGTCATTTATGCCTCCATCCCTCATCCTCCCCTCATAAATGTGCAGGATATGAATTAGACATTAGGTACTGAGTACTACAGTGCAGCACAGTGAAGCCTGTAATTTCCTGTCAACTCTTCCTTCGATCAAGCTTCTGCTTCATCCACTCTCAGTGCTTCCACAAGTCTTGCCTATAGTGCTGCACAATTAATCTAATCGCAATAGCAATTGCGATGTCACGCTGTGCGATTACGTAACCGCATAAAAGACTGCGATTTGCGATTTAATGTCATGTTTAATGTAAACCAATGTGGAGTAATTGACGCCACATCCACACGCTGTGGGCAGCCGCAGGTATGGTAGTGACCGACATGGACGCTGAGGAGGAAGGGTCAACCAGAGTTGGTGGCGAAAAAAAATGCAACTTCTGTTGTATGGCGATACTTTGGATTCAGGTATGATGACCCTGAACAGCAAGACGTGCTGTGTAAAACCTGCAAAGCTAAAGTCGCTACGTCCCGAGGTAATACAACCAAACTGTGTCAACATTTGAGACAACACAGAGAAAAATTTGACGAGTGCATGCAAATAAAAGCCCAACCAAGTAACGTGAAAGATAAAACTGAAAACCGCCTGAAAGAACCATAACGTACAATCACAGATACATTTGCAAGTGTCACGCCGTACGAAAAGACCTCAAAAACACATAGGAAAGTCACAGACTGCTACTTCCTTTGCACTTTGCAGAAATGCACTTATACTTTTCAAGATTACTATAAGATATTTTTTTCAGTTGTACTTAATAGGTTTACGTAATTGCCAGCAGAAATGCATTTGAGTTTACAATGACATTCTATTTGCAATTTGCAGAAATATCTTTATTATCAAACTTTTATTTATTTTTTGATATTAAGTTATTTGGAAAAAACAGTCTGTAATCTTCAGGTTTTGTATTTTTCTGTGTCATGTGTATGTTTTGAGTTGAGAAATACACAAACTATCATTATTCTATGTGTTGTCCTTGATATTCAAGCAAGTAGACTCATGACACCATTCATTTATAATATCGTAATCGCAATTGCAAATTGCAGTATTGTCCACAATAATCGCAATCGCACATTTTCATCAAATCGTGCAGCACTACTTGCCTAGCTATGAGCCACATCCCTAATTACTGCACTTTCACCTGAAACATATACCTTAAACGAAGTTCTTACACCAAAAATATCTCAGTTTGCCTTATGTTCCACAGTTCCACACACACACACACACACACTGTCCCTTCACCTTGTAAGTGGCTGTACATTCAGCTGATGGGGATACCTTTTGATTTCAGTGTGTCTTGAGTGACAGCTGGAGAGCTGGGTGATCCTTTTTTAAAATCTGGCATCTGCACTTACAGGGCAACATAAAGCTGAAAGCTTCACTGAATCTTCTCATTATACTTTTAAAATGTTGGCTTTCTTTTTCTACATTATGACACAAATGGAAACTTCTTTTCTTTCACTTTTATGACGTATGAGTTTCAAGAGTCATCCTTATTATACATGTTTTTATACAATACTATTGCAAAGTGCATTATAAAATAATGTATCAGATGTGAAATAAATGTTTGAAAAGATATTGAATCAGTTTCTTTCCAGAAAGATTTGATATGTACACATTTCATAATAAAAATCCTTGAAGTTTTTACTTGATTTTAATTAACAGAAAAAGGAGTGTCTCTCCCTAAAATTTCCTTTTGGTGTTTGGTGCTTGAGTCCCTGTCACTATCTTCCACTTAGAAGAACATTAACTCCAATGAGCAATCATGCGGTAATGGACTTGATGGAAGTTGCTCTTCTGGAATCCTCTTCTGTCATCCTAAAGATCCCGGTCTCTTCTGCTTTCACTGGGTTTTCTGCAACTTGTCAGATAGATACTTTACATTACCCTTTCATCACGTTTCTGAACTTTTTAGAATGTCGTAGGAAGCCCTATAAATGTCAAACCAGTGTGGGTGACAGGGCCCTACCCCTCTCAGACCACCTCCTTGTTCTCATTGTTAACATCCATAGAGACATGCAGCTCAGCAGCCAGTCTGTCCATCAAATGACAGCAGGTTTTGTGTTTCCAGGCCTATGTAGTGAAGCTCCTGAAGCTGAACTTTCTATAGATTTAGCCATTTGCTGTGAAAATGTGGGCCTCATGTGAAAACAAATTCTCTTTGCAGTAAGTAAGAATGGGAACAGGCAGCTTCAGGTAACAGTGTCTGCAAGAACATAGTGATATTCTGCATACAAAGTCTTAAAGCTGCCATCAAAGTTTTATATTAACAACAGATCAAATGATTGTACGTATTATGAAAGTTTGTTTCCTCTCACCACTCTTATCAGCCTCATTTCCAGTAGGCAGCTCTTTTCTGTGAAAAGGCTTTGATAAATCCACTGTATGCTACCTGCCTAACTCCACATGGCAGACAGACAGACTTAGTGACGAGCTGAACAGTAGAGCATGTAACAGCTCAGGAGCCAGTTGTTTTCCTCAGGAGTAGGGAAAAACCAACTCAGAGCTAAAAGGAGAAAGGACATTTGACCCAACTTCAAATTAATGCTAATGTTGTTCTGTCTGCAAACACAATGTTCTGTTTGTTAACACAGTTAACAATTCGATCTCTTGACCAAGAACAATGGATATGGGTGGTGGTGAAGGAGCAAGGCACTGATCCACCCCAGCTCCCTGGGCGCCATAGTAGACAGCCCTCTGCCCCAGCATCTCTAGTGCATGTGCATGCATTTGTGTGTGTGTGTTTCGTTGGTGTGGGTAAAATGCAGAGAGTAATTTCCCTGTTGAGGGATAATAAAGGAATAAACTTAAAACTTAGCCACAATAACTTTTCATGAGGATGCCAATGTTGTGGTTGCAACTTTTTTTGTGCTGTCCCCAAGTTGTCAAAAAATGTGTGTTTTTGTAGAGCATTTGTTTTGGTTGTGCTTTGTTATTTGTTGTTATTTGTTGTTATTTGTTTTCTGGATGGCAGAAAAGCTGCCACAGCCAATGTGAACTCTCTCTTTGCTGAGAAATGTGATTTCTTGTCTCCAAGGCAGGACTACTTCTTCATCCTCTCATGTTGGACCTCAGTCTGCAGACTGCAGACTGGACGCTGCAGTGGCTCACTGTCACCTCTGCAGGTACAAAGTGGTATCATGAGATTGGATGGACTGGGGCTAGCTGGTTAGCATGCTAAGTACAGTAGATATCTCTGCAGCACACGTGACACAAGAGACATCTTTGACATAACATCTTAGTATTTCTTTACATTACATACAATATTTTCTTAAACATAAAAAGGTCATTTGTATATGATAGTATGTCTTTGTGGTTAAGCATGATACATACGTTATAGGGGGGTCACCAAGAGGTAACATATTCAAAGGATGCCATAAGGTAAAATGCCTCCAGTTATCCAGAAGCAGTACATTTTAATTATGCAAATCATCACATCTGTACAGTAAGATTTCCTGGCATAGAAAAAGTCAATCTGCCAGCATGGGATCATGATTTACCACTAATGAGGATCACATGACCCAGACTGAAAATGTTCCTGTAAGTCTGTTATGGTTACACAGAATTCTGTTAGAAGTGCTGTATGTTATCTGTGGTAGCAATATTCTTGCCTGATAATGGTCTTAAGATTTGTCCAAAGCATCAAATTCAAGTGTAGAGATTCATTATCTTTTTCTAAATATTTACACGCGGTTCTCTTTTCTCATGAACCCAGTTGTTTAGTGGCTGATATCTACATTCCTTTGATTGGTTGCTTTCAACATGCCTTTCTCTTATCCTCTGACCCCTTTCTTCAGTCAGGTGGGGCTCCTCCTAGAGGCACTGAAAGCCGCTGGCCTGTGGAACTCTGTTAGCAGTCTGTTTCAGGATGGTTGTTAAGCAACCATGTTCTACTTTTTATTTGTTTTTTACACAATTACTTCCACCAAGGACACCATGATTTCACCCATTTTGAAATAAACTCCAAAAATATAAAAAATACAATTCTGAAAATATCTCAATATTTACCCCACTCATGTTAGTGTCAGACCACATGATGGCACAGGGGTGCCAGTGGCTGCCACGTGTTCAGCTGTCACCCTGCTACCTGGATGTCAGGTCATTTCTGGCAAAATGTACAGTGTAGTGGAGCAAATACTAAGATATTTTCAGAAATGTAGTCTATTAAATATATTTTTCTGGACATCTTATGCCTTTACTTTTATTTATTTATTTATTTAAGGATAGCATAAATGTGAGAGACATACACAATATACAAATAAATACATAAATACATAAATAAATAAATAACAAAAGCCCACATTCTCTATACAATAGTTTAGGCCAAGAAGTTTTCTTTTTCTTCTTAAAAATGTGGAATGAGAAGTAACATTTACGAATACTAAATAGTAAAACAGACTGATACTGTGCAAGTGACTGCCTGTGTCTCACTGTTTGATTTGATTTGCCAATTTTGTCCCATTTTTCTCAGTAAGAAGTACTTATGGATGCACTATTTTGATTGTTTTCTGTATTTCACTGTGAATGAGCTGTGTTCTGACCTGGAGCCCAGGAAATACTGAAATTATGTGGATGTAGACAGAAAAAGCCATGTAAAAAACGTTCTGCACATTCCATGTACATTCAGTTATATTCTATATGGACATCTCAAGTTTCAACATGAGTTTTTACAGTTTCTTTTGACAATGAATTATTTTCCACGACGTAAGAAATTCAGTTCACATAAACTGAACACTCCTATAACAGCAGTTATAGCCTAACTATCGAAGTTTGTAACTGGAGACAAAACTTTTTTTGTACTCCATGGAGATCAAAAACCTTTGAATATAAATAAAAATGACCCACTGCAATCATTTGAGAAATGTAAACTTTATAGTGCATTTTATGCAGGAATTTGCACCTCCCCCATTCACTTGTATTTGTTTATAGGCTGGTCTTGCCTGTTCCAAATGGTGGCGGTGTTGATGTACTATCCAGTTACATATATATGTCTGTGTTTGAAAGTGACCAGTTAAAGGAGTGGACATCAGGCACTGTCCCAGCAAGCGAGTGAGTGTTGAGCAGCTATGAGCACTTTGGGCGGATCAATCGAGCAAATTTGGCGATGTTTTGGACAAACCTTAAGTTTATTCCTTTATTATCCCTCAGCTGGGGAAATTACTCTCTGCATTTTACCCACACCAAGTGAATGAAACAGACATACAAAGCATGCACATGCACTAGAGACACAGGGAGCTGGGGTGGATTGTGGTTGCAGAGGGAGACGGGGTGCATCTCCTTCACCATCACCCATATTCATTGTGATTGGTTGAGGGATCGAACTGGCAACCCTCCAATCTCAGGTTGGTCCAAAGTCCAAAGCCGCACCCTTTACTTGCTGTGCCACGGTCACTTCCTTAGCTACTTTCTGTAGAATAAACTCCTTTTTATGAATCTCACTCAGTTGACCTCAGCAGCTGACATAGAGATGAATGCGCTTCTGACTTTCTCTCTTTTTTTTTTACAGGTAAACAAATGTGTGGTGGATGTGTCAGATGATGTCATGGTTAGAAAATCAGGATTTTAGCAGCAGCAGAGCAGCAGCTTGGAAGTGACTGCTGCTTAACATGGATCTTAATGGGCCACGTTTCAGTCTCTGTTTCATACGTGTTCTACTGTCTAACACAGAAACAGAGAAATATATCAATAAGAACAGCTTTATTGAGAATTCAGCAGAATGCAAATGCAACACGCTGACACCAGGAATTTGCTAATTAGTGTATTACGCCATCTAGTGACAAATACCAGCTTCCTGAGCAGGCTTTAGCCACTTTCCATTGAAAGCAGTTGTTTACAGTGGTTCCATAGGAGTTTTCAACTAAATTTTGCACACTGACCATACGATCCCCAGCCATATACTAGATTTTGACCAAGTCTTATCGGTACACTGTGTGCACAATTATTAGGCAAGAGAGTATTTTGACCATATCATAATTCTTAAGCACATTTTCCAATTCCAAGCTGTATAAACTTGAATGCTTATTGGATTTAATGATATCAGGTGATGTGTATTTGTGTAATGAGGGAGGGTATGGCCTAAGGAGATCAACACCCTATATCAAGGTGTGCAAGGTGTGCAGGGATGTAGCACTCTTGAAATGAAAGATACTGGGTCATGATCACAGAGCCATCAAATGTTTTGTTGCAAATAGTCAACAGGGTCGCAAGAAACGTGAAGACGCAAATTAACTGACATAGATTTGAGAAGAATCAAACGTGAAGCTACCAGGAATTCATTATCCTCCAGTGCTGTCATATTCCAGAACTGCAGCCTATCTGGAGAGCCCAGAATTACAAGGTGTTCAGTGCTCAGAGACATGGCCAAGGTAAGGGAGGCTGAAACCCAACCACCACTGAACAAGACACATAAGTTGAAACGTCAAGACTAGGCCAAGAAATATCTGAAGACAGATTTTTCAAAGGTTTTATGGACTGATGAGATGAGAGTGACTCTTGACGGACCAGATGGATGGGCCCGTGGCTGGATCAGTAATGGGCACATAGCTCCACTTTGACTCAGACGCCAGAAAGGTGGGGGTGGTATGTTACTGGTATGGGCTGGTATTATTAAAGATGAGTCAGTTGGACCTTTTCGGATTGAAGATGGACTCAAAATCAACTCCCAAACCTACTGCCAGTTTTTGGAAGCCACTTTCTTCAAGAAGTGGTAAAGGAAGAAGTCTGCATCTTTCAAGAAGACCATGATTTTTATGCAGGACAATGCTCCATCACATGCATCAAAGTACTCCACTGTGTGGCTAGCCAGTAAAGGCCTTAAAGATGAAAGAATGAGGACATGGCCCCCTTCCTCACCTGACCTAAACCCTATTGAGAACTTGTGGGTTCTTCTTAAATGGGAGATTTACAGTGAAGGAAAACAGTACGCCTCTCTGAACAGTGTCTGGGCGGCCATGGTTGCTGTTGCACAAAAAGCTGATCATCAACAGATCAAGAAACCAGGCTCCGTGAATGGAAGGCTTATGACTGTTACTGAAAAGAAGGGCTATATTGGTCACTGATTTTTTTTTTTTATGTCAGAAATGTTTATTTGTAACTTTTGAGTTGTTTGTTTATTATTCTCACTTTAACAGATGAAAATAAACAAATGAGATGGGTAAATTTTCATTTTTATTTGGTTGGGTAATAATTCTGTCAGGTTTCACCCTGGGAGCCAGGGCAGCCTTATTGTTTTAGTGGTTCCTGTTTTATTTTGGTAATGTTTGAGTTTCCTGTTGTCACGGTTCTTCCTCTTGTTTCAGGTGTCTTGACCTCCCTCTCCTCGTGTGTCCCTCCTACCTCCTGATTACCCTTCTTCCCGTGATATGTTTCACCTGTGTGTAATTGTCTCCCCGCCCCCCTGACGTATTTAGTCTCCGTCCTCCCGGCACTCCCTGCCAGATTGTCTTGTGTGTTACTTGTGTCTCTACCAAGCTATCCAGCGTTTCTTGTTGTGCTTTTGTTACCTAGTGTTTGACCTTGCCTGGATTTTGGATTTCGAGTTTTGCCTTCTCCCTATTGTACCTCTGCCATATTGGACTGCTTGCACGTGTATCGAACCCGGACTGATTAAACCTTTTTTCTGGTTATCCCTAACTCTGACTCTGCGCCTGTGTCCACACCTCTCCCTACTCGGTCCTGACATTACAATCTGGCCAACATGGACACAGCAGAGACAGATTCGTTGAGAACGGCCCTCGCCGCTCAGGGCCAGCTCATTGGCCGGCAGGAAGAGCAGCTGGGCTGTCTTCGTCAAGGACTCCTCGACTTGTCTGACCGACACGAACGACAGCTGTCGGCCGTCGGCGCCCAACTTGGCCAGTTACTGCAACAAGTCCAACGCATGCAGCCTCAGCCTCAGACTGTTGCTCCTCCAGCTGAGGTTCCCCCTACTCCCGCCGCCGCTCCCATTCCCGTGCGGTTGGCTCAGCCGGATAAATTCTCCGGCGAATCAGGGGACTGTCGGGCGTTTCTCACCCAGTGCGAGTTGCACTTCGAACTACTGGCTTCGGCCTACACCACTGACAGAGCCCGTATCGCGTTTATCATCTCCCACCTGACGGGCCGAGCGGCGGCTTGGGCTACGGCAGAGTGGAGTCGCCAGTCGGCTATCTGCAACTCTCTTTCCGCCTTCACAGAGGCGTTCAAGCTCGTGTTCCAGCATACCAAACCTGGGAGAGAAGCCGCGAGGGCGCTCATGGGACTTCGCCAGGGCGATCGACGAGCAGCGGATTTCGCCATCGAGTTTAGAACCGTAGCAGCGGAAAGCAGCTGGAATGAGGAAGCGCTCTGTGACGCCTTCCTAGCGAGTTTGTCCGGTGAACTAAAGGACCAACTCACTCCTCTGGATCTTCCTGCCACCCTGGATAGCCTCATTAGCCTGGTTATCAGAATTGATAACCGGCTGGTCGATCGCCGGCTGGAGCGTCGCAAAGAGGCGGATGGTTCTGCTCGACCTGGACGCTCCAGAGAGCACCGTGCTAATCCACTAACTGCCGTTGTGTCCTCTTCCTCCGCAGGGCATTCTGCTTCCCCTCAGGCATCTGAGGAACCGATGCAGCTGGGCCGCAGTCGTCTCTCCGCGGCCGAGCGGCAACGACGGATTAAGTCAGGTGAGTGCCTGTACTGCGGTAAGGAGGGTCACTATGTACGGGAGTGCACGGCTCGCCCAAACGCCTTCGCTCGTCCTTAAGTGTGGGCACATTGACGAGCGAAACACAGGCGCCCACCAAACCCATGTCAAGTTTGATTATGGAGGCTCAAATTGTGTTAAAGGAGGGGGACATTCCGGTTCGGGTACTTATTGATTCTGGGGCTGAGCAGAATCTCTTAGATGCCGAGTTGGCCAGGCAGGCAGGCATCGGCTACGAGAAGCTACCCAAAACTATTCCGGTAACTTCACTGAATGGCAGCGTTGTCTCCACCGTTCAGTATCTGACTGAACCCGTGCACCTGATAATGACTGGTAATCACCATGAACATTCTCAGTTTTATATATTCACTTCTCCTCAGATACCAGTTGTCCTGGGTCACCCCTGGCTAACCTGTCACAACCCGGTCATCGACTGGTCAGCTAGCCGTATTACCAGCTGGAGTAACTACTGCCATGCTACCTGTCTGCGTTCAGCTAAGCCTCCCAGTAGTGACCACTCTGATCCAGTAGGGGCGCCGCCCTCACCTGACTTGACCAATGTTCCGGCTGAATATCACGACCTGGCGGAGGTTTTTTCTAAATCTAGAGCTCTGGCCCTCCCTCCTCACCGGCCGTATGACTGCTCCATAGAACTGTTGCCAGGAGCTTCTTTGCCTAAGAGTCGGCTGTACAGCTTGGCTAGGCCCGAGAGGGAGGCCATGGAGAAGTACATTGCTGAGTCTCTGAACTCAGGAGTAATCAGGCCTTCTACCTCTCCTGTGGGAGCGGGATTTTTCTTTGTGTCGAAGAAGGACGGGACTCTCCGTCCCTGTATTGACTATCAGGGCCTAAACAAGATCACAGTAAAGAATAAGTATCCCCTGCCATTAATGAACTCTGCATTTGAATCCCTACAGGAAGCGAGGATTTTCACCAAGCTAGACCTGCGTAATGCGTACCACCTGGTCCGCATCCGAGCTGGAGATGAGTGGAAAACTGCGTTTAACACACCCCTTGGACATTTTGAGTATCTGGTTATGCCTTTTGGGCTGACAAACGCACCTGCTGTGTTCCAAGGAATGGTGAATGATGTGCTCCGTGACTTTCTGCATCGCTTTGTGTTCGTGTATCTTGATGATATTCTGATTTTTTCCAGGGACCAGGAGGAACATAGGCGGCATGTTCGAATGGTCCTGCAGAGGTTGTTGGAGAACAAATTATTCGTCAAGGCTGAAAAATGTGAATTTCACTCTGCCTCTGTTACCTTCCTAGGCTTTATTGTAGCTGAGGGAGAGCTGAGACCAGATCCCACTAAGGTTAGTGCTGTGGTAGATTGGCCGATTCCCTCCACCCGCAAAGAACTCCAACGCTTTTTGGGGTTTGCTAACTTTCTTAGGAGGTTCATTAGGAATTTCAGCGCTGTAGCTGCTCCATTAACGGCACTCACCTCCCCCTCAGCTCTGTTCCGCTGGACAGAAGAAGCTAACTCAGCCTTTCTTAAGCTGAAACGGCTTTTCACCACGGCGCCGGTATTAACCCAGCCTGACCCCTCCAGCCAGTTCGTTGTGGAGGTTGATGCATCTGACACCGGTGTCGGAGCGGTTCTGTCCCAGCGCTCAAAGGCCGATAATAAACTTCACCCGTGCGCTTTTTTCTCTCGTCGGCTCTCTCCCGCCGAGGGAAATTATGACGTGGGTAACAAAGAACTGTTAGCTATTAAGTTAGCGTTAGAAGAGTGGAGACACTGGCTGGAGGGAGCTGCTCTCCCCTTTCTAGTCTGGACTGACCACAAGAACCTGACATACATACAGACAGCTAAGCGTCTGAATGCAAGACAGGCAAGGTGGTGCCTGTTTTTTGATCGATTTGAGTTCACCATCTCCTATCGACCGGGTTCTAAGAATACTAAACCGGACGCTCTTTCCCGGCTTCACGAACCTGCCGAGGCAGAGCAGGAACCTGGGACTATCGTTCCTCCCTCCTGCGTTTTAGGAGCACTAACCTGGCAGATAGAAAAAGACATTAAATCTGCACAGGCCCAGGAACCTGACCCGGGAGGAGGTCCTGCTAACAAACTGTTTGTCCCCAAGGTTACTCGTCAGCAGGTACTCCAGTGGGCTCACTCTTCGCGACTCACCTGTCATCCTGGGGTTAGGAGGACTATTTCTTTCCTCCGGCGCCGCTTTTGGTGGCCTGAACTGAATAAAGACACCAAAGACTTTGTTGCAGCTTGTCAGGTATGCATGCAATGCAAGGTTAGTAACCAGCCTCCAGTTGGACTTCTGCATCCTCTAGCTGTCCCGAGCCGGCCTTGGTCTCATGTGGCCGTGGACTTTGTCACAGGGTTACCTCCCTCTTCAGGAAAGACTGTTATTTTAACCATTGTTGACCGTTTCTCAAAAGCTGCACATTTCGTGGCTCTCTGTAAGCTCCCTACCGCTGCAGAGACAGCACGTCTCATGATTAAACATGTCTTCCGTTTACATGGAATTCCTGTGAACATTGTTTCTGACAGGGGGCCACAGTTTGTCTCACAGGTTTGGAGAGCATTCTGCTCCGCCTTCGGCGCCTCAGCCAGCCTATCATCGGGTTTCCATCCGCAGACCAACGGCCAAACGGAACGAGCCAACCAGGACTTGGAGGCCGCCCTCCGATGCATTTGCCTCCGCAACCAGTCGTCCTGGAGCACCCACCTCCCTTGGGTAGAGTATGCACACAACTCCCTCACCTCTTCCGCCTCTGGACTATCCCCCTTCGAATGCGCTCTGGGCTACCAACCACCTCTGTTTCCGGAGGAGGAGAAGGAGGTGGCGGTTCCTTCGGTCCAGCATCAGTTCCGTCGCTGCAGACGCATCTGGAGGGAGGCTCGGGCTGCCCTACTCCGCTCATCAGAAAACAACAAGAGGCTGGCTGATCGACACCGCACCCAAGCTCCCACCTATGCTCCAGGTCAGTCGGTTATGCTCTCCACTACACACATCAAGCTCCGGACAGAATCAAAGAAACTCTCACCCAAATACATCGGTCCCTTCGAAATAGAAAAAATCATTAACCCTGTGGCAGTCAGACTCCGTCTTCCCAGGTCCCTCCGCATCCACCCAGTGTTCCACGTATCGCAAATCAAGCCTCAGGTCACCAGTCCTCTGCAGCCGGCATCCCCTCCACCACCGCCTCCTCGGCTCATCGACGGTCAGCCAGCGTACACGGTCCGCCGACTGCTGGACGTCAGACGGCGGGGCCGGGGACTCCAGTATCTGGTTGATTGGCAGGGGTATGGCCCAGAAGAGAGATCATGGGAACCAACATCCCGCATCCTGGACCCCGCTCTCATCCGAGAGTTCCATCGCCGTCACCCGGATAAGCCAGGTGGTGCGCCAGGAGGCGCACGTTAAGGGAGGGGGTACTGTCAGGTTTCACCCTGGGAGCCAGGGCAGCCTTATTGTTTTAGTGGTTCCTGTTTTATTTTGGTAATGTTTGAGTTTCCTGTTGTCACGGTTCTTCCTCTTGTTTCAGGTGTCTTGACCTCCCTCTCCTCGTGTGTCCCTCCTACCTCCTGATTACCCTTCTTCCCGTGATATGTTTCACCTGTGTGTAATTGTCTCCCCGCCCCCCTGACGTATTTAGTCTCCGTCCTCCCGGCACTCCCTGCCAGATTGTCTTGTGTGTTACTTGTGTCTCTACCAAGCTATCCAGCGTTTCTTGTTGTGCTTTTGTTACCTAGTGTTTGACCTTGCCTGGATTTTGGATTTCGAGTTTTGCCTTCTCCCTATTGTACCTCTGCCATATTGGACTGCTTGCACGTGTATCGAACCCGGACTGATTAAACCTTTTTTCTGGTTATCCCTAACTCTGACTCTGCGCCTGTGTCCACACCTCTCCCTACTCGGTCCTGACAAATTCTGCACACTAATCATTGCCCAATAATTCTCCTAAGAAAACCAAAACCTCATTTTTACTTTCTTAAATATTCAGGTTTGAGGTTTATATTTTGGATTGACCGAGAACACTGTAGTTGTTCAATAATAAAATGAATCCTCAAAAATACAACTTGCCTAATAATTGTGCACACGTGTAATTGTAGTTTACTGCAGCATGGCCAGTCTTGAAATCAAGAGAGTATTGCTTTCTTAACCTTCAGGAGCTAACCCTAAATACCCCAGAGACAGAGCTGTAGAAGAGAGAGAGGCTGTCAGTCAGGACACGTGTCCTTGTAGAGACTGAAACACATTTGTAGCCTTCATGCAATTCAGTCGATTATTTCACCAGATGGATGATGGTCATTGAATGCTACAGGCCAATGTAAATTACCCTGGAGAAACAGTTTGGCAGTACACAAATTCTATCACAGTTGTCATCTCAAAGCCCCTGTCCTTCATGTCCTCAGCCAGAAATGTGGGCAAATAAGAGATATGAAGTGGCTGAAGTGCTTGATTTGGTTTGTGTGTTATAGCTATTAAATACCCAAACATTTGATAATAATAATAATAATAATAGTAATAATAATAATAGTAATAAAAATCCTGATCATCACTGTTTAGAATTCACCTTTTTGCTCATCTCAACTCTCTATTGTCATATATACAACAGAAAACAAGAAATACCACTTAATGCCAACAACAATACGTTGTTGCAACAATAAGTTACTACTTAAGTTAATAGTTAATACTTAAGTTAATACTTCTCCCCTTATATATATATGTAAATAAGATGGTCAAAAAAACCCAAAAAACTCACAAATATCAAACTACAATCTACAGTCTAAAAAATACTACATCATTAATTCAACATTTTCATAACATTCTGTCAACAATAATCAAAAATTGCAAATTTTCAGCTATTTATCACAGGCCGGTTGTGCTGAATTTCAATCCACTGCTCCATGTATTTCTCTCGCCTTGCTTGAATATGGCAGCACATTTTCTCATTGTGCATGTAAACTGGGATCCTCATTATATTTAGCAGTGACCTTTCCTTCAGCTGGTTAAATAGCCTGATATCATTTTGGATAACTCATGCTCAGAAGAAGCATTGCTGAATGTAACATAATATCATGTGAACATAACATCAAGAGCACCTTCATTTTCATTGTACTATATTGCATTTTATTATAAGGTGTTTATATTTGTGCTCTGTGAACTGCAAGCAAGTGCTTACTGAGGCTGAGCAACTGACATGCATCTTTTTACATGTGTATCTTCTCTGGGGTCGTAGAGCTGCCTCTGCCTCACTGGCTGTTGGCTCTCACACACTTACCACTGTCTCCTGTGACTGACTCCTATCCTGTACATTTCTTTGAAAAAAAATAAAAACACACACTTTCTACTACATCTATCATCAGTGTAGTGCTCAATCCTCATTCAGTGCTTATATTTAGCTCACAACTACCTAAAAGAAACATCATTAAGTGTAGAATCTCCAGGTTTCCACTATTTTTAGCTTCACTCATCGTGCACATCTGTAGTACTGAGTTAGTTCAGTAAGAATGGATGAGCTGAAGAGTCAACAAAGCCTAACCTTTCAAAGTGCATCAAACTGTAACATCAATAAAATACATTTTATACAAGCTGTTACACTGAGTAAAATAGGATTAACCCAAAAATGAAATGTACTGGACCCAAAAACTAAAAACATACAAGGATCTTACTTTTTATTTTGGCTGATTCGTGACAGAAAGGAAAACCACATTTTCTCCACTTGTCCACAAAACCATACAAATGCACTAACACCCCATACAGCATTGACACATTTCATTTAAATGCTACATTTAACATATGGATACACACACAGGTGCCTCTGTTCAGTGCAGCTCTGCTCAGCAGAATGAGAAGGTCTGTGTGATAGGCAAAGTGCCACACTGTCTCCTGCTGGCAGAAAGTGGATTATAAAGAAGCTGTATAATCCAAAAAGCAAGAATTAACCTAGTCAAATACTGCCCCACAGGAATAATATCCCCCAAATAAAATGTTTTATGCAAAAAAAATTGCCAACTGACCATACACTTTGGGTGTTGCGTCTGTTAACGAAAACTTTGTACTGAGAAAATCATGTTTCTGACTTTTGGCAGTCTTACTGTAGACAGTAAAAGTTACTGTAAACACAGCCCAACTTTCTTACAATGTTTACAGATCACAATACAAATTCTACAAATGATCTATGATCAACCTCTATAGTTGAACACATGCAGCTGATGTCACGGCAGATCAGGCGACCTCTTGTGACTAATGTGAGAACCTCATGAAAGCACATTGTTGAGGGAACTGGTGGGATGTTCTGAGGCATGGCTTACACAGTGTTCTCAATGTCCTCCTCTACATAAACCAGCTTGATGGATGATTCTGTTCTTGCCAGTGCTTCATACAGAGACCTTGCATTTGCTGTGTCAAGGCCTTTGCTGACAAGGTCACCTGCTTTTTTTCTGAGTTCCTCCTGCTCCATCACCAGGTTCCTGTTCCCTGGGGATAAAAAAAAAACAGGAGCTTAAACAGACTGTTTACAATAATTGTCCAGCTGCAACTCAAGCCATGCCCCACTCATGGAACACCCACTTCACACTGTGCCCTGGATCATACATCTATGATAACATAGCTATGTAACATTGGCAACTTGTCATAGCTCTTAGAAAACTGGACCAGATTACATTTACTGTCATTAATTGAATATTATTATATTGTTATTGTTATTAGATTACTACTATAATGTTAAAATATACTACACCTTACTGTATTTATAGGCTATTAACAAAAAATTACATCAAGAAAAAAGAAATACTGGTGGTTTCTAAGTGTTTGAGTATGTTTTATAACATGTTACTTGGATCCAATCAAACCCTTTAAAACACCAAAGTCACACAATAACAAATTAACCAATTGAGGCAGTGCTAGACCAGCAACTCCTGTTTGGTAAAATTACTTTTTTGTTTGGTGGCTTTGAGGAGAGTGATATAATGGCTTCAGTTTCCCATTAAAAAGTCCTGTCTGATGGCAGGGTAAAGTGCTGAAAATATTCAAATATATAGCGTACACTTAAATGTGTTGATTTTTTCAGTGGACCTTTATTAGTTGGATAAAATATATAAATAAATTTTGGTACTGCCCCATCCACCGCAGTACATTATCTGGCCCCCTTGCCTGGGACTCCTGCCGGAGGCCATCTACTGTAGATAATAGACTCACCATAATGTTAGTCCAAAAAAAAAAAAAAGAAAAAGAAAAAAAAACCCAAAACAAAACAATACAACAACTCTGCACTGCGTTACTCTGCCAATGTTAGCTTACTCTTTAGTCTTGAACTCTGTCCCTCTCACTTTCGCAATCATTGACTGCACCCTTCCCTGTGTATGTGTATCAGGTAAGGATCATATTTCAAGAATGCCTCACCGTGGGTGTGCCCTGACCCAGAGGAAAGAACGAAAGAGAGGAAACCTCATACATCTTTCTAAATCCAAAGACCAGTACTGAAGTGCATTTGCTTCCCAGATGGACTCTTACACCAAAACAGGGCAGGTTTATCTGCAACCACACAAAACTGGCAAAGTGAGTACAGAGATATTATGATTTATAATATTATGATCTATGCTGCTGTTGTTTTTGGTGAGGTGTTTTAGTGAGCATTTATGGTTTGAGGTTTTTCCTATGATTTATATCAATAGTATCAGAAAACTAAAACTACATAAACAGTAAATAAATTTCATTCAGATTCCACAGTGTGCTGAGGGAATGAGACATGATCCATAGCTTTGGGAGAAAAGGCTTTGGCTCATGTCTCAACCTTTCTGTGTGTTGCTCAAATGAGATGCTAGAGCAAGAATCCAAATGAACATGTTGAAACACAACATAGTTGCCGCACTGCACATTCTTGTGCAGCACTGACAGATAGCACACACTATTGCTGTGTGGTATCACTTCAGTGGCCATTTGAACTTTTATCTTGATGTTAGCCATCACATCTATAAAGTAAATTGGTATAAAAACATTTGAAATGCTAAGGATCCATTACAAATCACTGTTAAGCTGTTGTAAGTTATCAGAGTTTAAATGCATTACACAAAATACAAGGTTAAAGCCTTTTACTGAGTACTAACATATATGTTTAAAAATGTGGTAAAGATCCTATAATGTGTTACTTAACAGCACTGAAAAACTTCCAAACACAGGAAATCATTCCCTCTTTTATTTTGGAGGAAGGACTGGGTCAGAGGCAGCGTGGAGGTTTTTCCATTCTGTCATCCTGTTACTCTTCTGTCCCTGTTTATATGGATGATACAGACAGTGATGAATGTTATACCTGTCTGTGTCACACGTGGGAGGACTCAAACTGAGTGTCCCATTCATAGGGAAAAGGTTCAGGTTGAGTATCGGGGTGTGCAGGGGTGGAGGGTGGATGGAATGTAGAGGAGAGGTGGGCTACTATATGTGATGTAGACACGGTATATTTACATGCCCTGAACTAGTTACTGACACACATATCCTGAACTGTCATAATCTTTTGAATTTCTCTGTCATTGACCATCTATCTCTCTCTTCACAGAAATGGAAGCCAGTGTGGTTGTCTCTGTTTCCCTCCAGCAGCAGTGGAGTGGGTCGACTGGAGATCCAGGATGTGGGAGGTTCAGCAATCTTACAGCACTACCTCTATCAGGATTTGTCCTGATGCAGTCTTTGCAGTTTTATTTTGGTAGATTTGGTAACCGATAGTACTCAACAAATTTATTACTGAGATGTGACAAGACTATAAAGATTATAAAATTAGATAATAAGATTATATAGATAGAATATATAGATAGATATAGAAGTTCAATAGGGCAAAAACAAACGCAAAGACTAAGCTGATCAGACATGTCTTGAAGCACTCCACTGCCACATGACATTTAGTTTAACTACAACTGTTGGATGTGATGTCATCAGGGTTATTTCAGGTTGAGAATTAACATGTTATAACAGAACACTGTTACAAATTTGGAGCATGGAGTTTAAAAGACATAGGCCAGGGAAGTCAAACGAAAGCTGAAGTGAATTGTGCTGAATTTTAGAAAAGAGTGTTATTTTTTTCACTCAGCCCATGCAGTTGACTAAATGTCAAGAGCTCTCAGCCTCAGCTGCAGTGATTAGTCTCCATTCCCTTTTAATGTGCCTTTTTTTTGTCTCTGCCTCCAAACTGTGTGGAAGAGCAGAGCTAAATTGTTGGAGTGCCCCTTTAAACAAGCCAACAGTGTAGCCAAGGTACTATGAGCTCCTTGAGATATGGTGGTGCATGACCATTGAGGGTTTTGTAGGTAAGGAGGAGAATTTTCAATTTTATTCTGGATTTTACAGGGAGCAAGTGCAGAGAAGTAATAGAGTAATATGATCTTGTTTCCTGGTTCCTGTCAGTGCTGCAGCATTTCGAATCAGCTGGAGTGTCTATTGAGACTTGTTGGGGCAGCCTGATAATAAGGAATTGCAATAGTCCAGCCTAGAAGTAACAAATGCACGTATTAGTTTTTCTGCATCATTTTGAGACAGAATGTGTCTGATTTGTCTTACAGCCTCTGCATGTACAATAGGACTTTTTTTTTGGTATAAAACACTTGGATCAAACCTGAGTTCCTTCAAAGGCTCCATTTATCTAGTCAAAATACTACTCATGCCAGGGAAGCATGTTGCCTCATGCAGTTCCTCCTCCCTGGGAGGGTTTGTGTAGTCTTAGAGAATAACTTGTCTGCAGGAAATGGGCTTGTCACAGTGCAAGGTGAGTGCTTTAGGTAGTCAGGAGTTTAGCAAATAGCTTGATAAGGTAGGCTAATTTGTTCCATGTTTTTGAGAGTAAGTGTGATCCAAAGTCAAATTAACAAGCTATAGCTCTCTGCTGAAGGGTTTGGCCTGTCTCTGTCTGTCATGTGCCCTCCAGGAGGCGGTATGGGAGCTGATCATGGCACTGGAGTCAGAAAACACCACCAGACTCTTGGGGACAGGAAGCTGAAGGTGGTCCGACTGTCTGAGCTGATCAGTGTCCTCAGACTCCCTCCAAACGCTGAGGCCTGTCCCATGGTGAGCTTACCTGCTTGTTTAGAATCTGTACATGAATCTGTAATGATTAAATAAATGCTACAAGCTGCTATTTGTACTGCTTGCAGGAGAACATGTCAGCATTTTGTATGGAGACACGGGACAGAACAATGGTGTTTGCTTCACTCAAAGACGACTGTGTGGACTGGGTAGAAAAACTGTGTCATAGCATGATTCAGGTGAGAGAGAACAGAAATTACATAAATACCCGGAGAATTGTTATTCCAGTTGCAACAATTAGTAGGGCAACATACCAATTTTGTAGCTAGGATATAATCAGTTTGTATACAATACCTGGTCTACATGCATTATTTTCTAATTTGATTCAACTGTGCTTTCCTCCCCCTGTTCTCTGTCAGAGAGGAGGTGGCTCAGGCTCTACTCAGCTTCATATGGAGGAGAACCAGATCTATGCCTCAGCAGATCAAGGTACATTTTCTCTTTCTGTTCTTTTCTCTTCTCATCTTTCACCATATTTTACATTCTGTATCTCATTATTTCCCCAGCACTCCTTCATCCAAATGCCATCAGCCCTCTGTCATGCGTTCTGTCTTTCCTGTTAAGGGACTGTTGGTGAAATGAAAATTAACAAGAAAATGAGAAAACAGACTTTTATGAAAGTGCCAATTAGCTGCACTTGACACATGTGTCTTGCCTGAAGGGATTAGAGACAAATCTGTGTAGTTATCCATATTTTGGTGACCATGATTTTCTAGAACATACTGAACGAATGATGGACAGCAGACATGTAGATCATGATGTGCCTGTGGGTCGCTGGTGAAATCTATTGTGACTACTGCAAATCCAAGCAGAATACAATTACCACCTTACAACTTCAAACCTACAGGTAGTGTGTGTTTGATAATCAAAACAGATTTCAATGAACTAGCCATTTTATTGACATCTTTGTGCAAGTGGACACACATCTGAAACTTTTGTAGGCTATCCTAAAGATTTTTGAATTTTTACATTTACACCCTCATAGAATATTTGCAGAGGCAGCCGGTTGTCAGTTAGTGGAATAGTGTGAAACCAGTGAAGTGCAACCATTGTGCACATGCAGAAGACAGAAACAAAACCAGACCCCATCCCCAAGCCTTGCATCACTTTATCTAATAGTGCATTAAAGGGATCAAATTGTGTTTGGTGAAAGTATCAAACCCAGTTTAAAAGACATTTAAAAAATGGCTATTGCTAGTGGTGAGAAGATGTTCAAAGTAAAAGTTTTTTCTCTCTATTTGAAAACTTTGATTAAATGTTCACATTCAAGCTATATCTCACCAGGATTTGCAATTCTGGATTCCAACCCTTAGTCAGGCTGCAAAATAAAAACAAGTTATTAATTGCCCATTGCATTGGATGAAAAATGTCTCTATTGCAAATCCCAATGAAACATGGTCTAAATAAGAATCTTCAATCAACATCTTGAAATAGCTCCTGCGTTTCACTTGTAAATATATTTTAATTCTCACTGACTCCTCACTCCTCCATACAATCTTTCTGTAGGTTATTTTCAATGTGAAACGGCCTAAAGATTTTAATATTCTACAGTGACAGCTCATAAAGACAGTTGCATTAACAAGCTAGCATGCTTGAGCAAGCCACCTAGCTTACATTGCAAGCAGTGTAAAAAAACAAATTGTGCTAATTTCTTGTTTGCTTTATATTACAAGTAGTTACATAATATGTAGTTGGTGTGAAGCCTTGTATTTATTCTGTCAGCTTATTCACCTCGCTCTGCAGGTCCTACCGTTTTAGCCTAAGTACTTGCGCATGTTCACTACAGCAGTGAGCACAATTTCTTGTTTTACATGAATGTATAGAAGAGCTCCCTTTAGAATGTCGTACAAGCTTGTTGTTAGCAGCCCACAGCCTATTTTGTTCTGTATTTATGACATTTTATGTAAAACATCAAATCACGTCTTGAAATTATGTCTTCATGTAGACCACACTTAGCCAGCACACTATGACTTTGCTGAAATACTTTCATACCATTACATATTGTCTCTCTTTCAACCTACAACTACAAAACTATTAAAATGATTAAACAAAGTTTTCAACTAGAAATCAAAATTTTTATTTGCATAGAAATAATAAAAAACCTTTTGTCTTTACAGCCTTCGAGTTCTTGGTTGTCGTTCAGAGGACAGATGCAGCAACACGTTGTGGTCTGCAGGGGTCATATTGGCTGCAGGTGGGACAAGAGGCATTGCTGCTGAGAGAAACACATAAGAAGAACATTGTAAGGGAATGGCCTTATGAACTGCTGAGACGCTATGGAAAAGATAAGGTACATTTTTCAATACCTTTAACTGCTCTTACATTGCCCAATAAAACTGAATTATATGTTTCACAAGGCAGGAATTATTACAAGAGTCTTGCTTTTGCATAGAATTGTTGGTTTCATGAACATGCTTCATGTGCTTCTTTGTGTTCTCCTACCAGCTGGCTTTGACCATTGAAGCAGGCAGACGCTCTGGCTCTGGTCCTGGTACATTTACCTTTGAGACAGAGCAGGCTGAGAAAATATTCTCCCTGATTCAGAGTACCATCAAACGGAAGACTTCAACTGTTCCTTCATGTAACCAAAATCAAGAGAGTGAGAAGGTTGTCATAACCAACAGACACTGTCATTCCCCTCTCCCCAAAATACCTGATATAACCAAGACAGAGGAGAAGAAATATCCTGCTTTAGAAAACAGAACGCATTTTCAAGAAGGACTGGTTGAATGTGTATCAGCACAGCCAGCTCCTCCTATCACCCTCATGCCTCTCCCATTGGTCCCCACACATGAAAGCCCCTCCGGCGGTCATCATAGCAACCAGTCACATGATGTATATGCCGACCCGGCTGATTGCATCCAATCTTTGCCAAAAGTACAACCAGCCACAGCTCTTTATGTAGACCCTGCAAGTGTTCTTCCACTCAAACCCCCCAATTCAAGAGAAGCTGTTTCTCCCCTTCCCAAATCCTCACCTCCACATCCCTGCTTTAACATTGACCACACAGATTCAGTCTACTCAGAGGTATACGACAAAGTCAGTCCAGTCCAGAGTAAACCAGCTGTGATTCAGAGCAAAGGAAAAAATAAGTGTTTTGCAGATGATGAACCCATTTATATGGAGCCCATGAGTGAGACAGCAGTGTCCTGTAAAAATGAAAGCAAACCTGATCCATTTGCCCATCTTTATGCTCAGGTCTGCAAGATAGCAGCATCATCCAATTCATCTACATCTTCTAACAACACCCCGTCCTACTCTGCTCCCTCTCTCTCTGTTACAACTGCAACTAAAGACCAATCTCTTGATGATGTCATCTATGAAAACCTGGGCATCATTTAGTGATTTAATATCAAAATATCAAACCCAAATCTATGTATGGTCTGACATCGATTTTATCTATGGTCCAAAATGATGGCTGTAAAATGTGGGAGTTTATTGAGAAACACAGGATACTGGCACTTTCCCTGAACTTTCTGTTCAGTATATGTATAAAAAATATTGTTTCTGAAGAAATGAGGCTATGTATGTATCTACTGAAAAATAAACACCTTGTGAATGATGTAAAACATGACTCAATAAACTAACCTTTTCAGGGGAAGGCCAGTTCTAAGTTGTACAGCAGCATTTGACTGATGTTATGTTGCGTATTCCTACAATAATTTGCCATGAAATATCACATTGTTTGACCAAAAGCTGAAATTCAGGTTTTTACACCAATCAGTCACAATCAGTTACTGGTTTTAATGTTGTGGCTTTATTGTATTGATTGTACTGTATTGATATGTATTGATTCATCTATATCTACACAGACCAAAATAGAAATTGGAAACCAGTTTTAATTGTTGTGGATGATGGGTTTACACACAGTGATATATAATGGTATTTTCTGATAACCTATTGTTGACAGTATTTTAATTATTATTATTGTTAAATGCATGTTTATAAGTTTGCTAACAATGTACAACACTCAGCCTTTGTTGCAAAAGTGTCACATGACATGTTACATATGTTATACATCTGTTACACCACAGGTAACATAACGTGTCAGATTTTTTTTTAGAATTATACATAATTGTGTGTAAATAATGGAGAAAAAATATATATTGTCACTTTTTGTGTTACTTTAAGTGTTATTCAGTGTTTTACATCCAAAGTTTCCCTGTTTTCTTATATGTGAACGTACTTGCTTGTATCACTAATACATATGACACGTCTTTTTGTTTTTTTTTTATGTAAATACAACTTCATCATATGCTGATCAGTCATTTCGTGTTTTAGTTTCAGCTCACACATTACTTTTTGTACATATTGTATGCATACTGTACATTTTTTTTCTATTCCCTTGCTGTGTATTTATTAATATTACTATTTCATAGTAGTTTTCACTTTCTTACTTATTTACTTCCTCTGTCCTAATTGTGTGTTGTACAATTGTAACAAAGCTATGTCCCTGCAGGGATCAATAAAGTTTTTTTTTGATTCTGAAGTCTGCTGAGAAACATATAATTAAGACAAAACATGTAGAAGTTGCCAACTGAATGTCTTGAGCTCTCAACAGGAGAACTTATCACTGGATTGGTTTCCATGTGTTTCATACAGTGATAATTTTGATACAGATGAACTATTTTTCATTGTAAGATAATATTTTATAATTTAGCATGTTTTAAAGAGAATTTTTTCACTTTGCTGTGAAGTGGGGAGGTGACCATTCAAACTGATAACTCTGACTGCCAGATTGTAATGCAGGCATCCAGACAAATTGCTTCGCACTTTGGCACCTGTTGCAGCATTTGAGTTTAGTTGTAAGTTGTATCCCTCACGTGGGTTAGACATTCTCTAAAAAAAACCCTTTACCATTGCTTTCCTCTTAAAATTCAGACCAGTGGCTTGAGTATTTGTGAAACTGCTGATCCCCTGGGATTTCCACACACAACAGTCTCTGGACTTTGACTGCAGTAGAATTGACAGGAAACAGCTATCTCAGTCATTTTTAGTAACATCTAGTCAGTAATATCTATTTAAAATAACAGTTCTTGATTGTGAAAATTGATTTCACTTGCACAAATCTAAATTATTTTGAGTATTATAAGTCATATGTATTGATTTGAAGAATGTGGCATCAGAGTAGCATTTCACTATCAATGTTCAGGTTCCCACTGTTACACTTTTGTTTAATGGTCTTCTCTTGTGGACTGTAACTGTGATTAGGTGTCACACTAAAATAATTTGTTTGATTGAAAGCTGCACCTGAGGAGAAAGTAAGTGAGTCCAGTCCATTGCCTGGACTGTATTTCCTGTGTAAAATTCTCCTGCCAGTGTTGATTATGTCGCCTCTTTTCTAAGTTGACAGCTGTTCATGCTGTGGTAGATATTTTGGTGAAACACACTTTGAATGTAATCTAGTCTTGAAACCTGGAGTCAGGACAAGTATCAACCTTGTCAATATTCATGTTTTTGTCAGCGCTGTGATGCCACTTACCTCACTGATCATTTGTTATAATACAAATGTTGGAAATAGCCCGCTTAGACAACCAGAAAAGTGTTATAATGTGAAATGAAGACACAAACTCAAAATGTCCCCTTATTAACAAGTACACGTGTATTATTTTGTTTTATTTATATATGCAAGCAAGTTTATGTCTTTACAAATAAAAAAAGCCACTGTCTGCCAAAGCTCTTGGCACAGATATGTACAAAAATGGAGGAGTGAATAAGATAAAGCCTGCTACTAAGCAACCAGAGTGAAGTACAAAAAGTCTAGAATATTATGGAGAAACAGAAAAAGCTACTTCCTACGTCCAAAATGTCCAACCTGAACACGATGCATGTGGAGCTGAAAAACGTGATGATCAGTTTAAGGTCACAGACATTGTCAGCTTTTAGATCTGTGGTTCAGCTCAGGATGGGCAAGAGCTGAATTTGTTCAGGCACAGAGAATCTGATTTTCCATCCTGTGATTCAGAGCTGAGATTTTGTAGCTGCAAGCACAGTCCAAAAAAAAGATCAGGTCTTTCTCACGGAAGGTTAGAAATCAGATTTCATGTCATTGAAATTCATGCTTTATTACGCTGACATGGTCTTTTTTTTTTTTAATCCTTCACAAACATGTGTGGTCAGGATTATGGAATGGTAAACAGAGTCCATGCTCAGCTGTGGTCAGTGGGTAGACAAGAAGGACGCAATACAATACACATATTCATCTTTACAAAGAGATGTGGGCAGAAAGTAAATGAGGAGACTTAAACAAGAGAGCGAGCAGCTCACATTCTCTTCCTGCTTCAAACTTCATGATTCTTTGAGATTGATTGAGATGTGATTTGGATCAGTTCAGACTGTTGGCTCAAATGAAAAAGTCAATTTTTTCAGATCTATTTTTGCCACATTCATATCTGTGGCAGTGTTAGTTCCTTGTATCCCCCCTGAACCAAGGTAGCAGCAGTGATTGCAGCCTACACTCACACTTCATTCTTCTTCACCTTCAAACGTGATTGTGCAGCTCTGAATTTGCTTTGAAGAGGCCTGAATTATTATTTTGCCTTGTTAGCGTCCTTTACATATGGTGTTTAGTTTGTGTGAGCTCTGCTGATTGTGCTTGTTGCTAGGTTACTTGAAGTCTTACTTATGAATCAGTGACTCTTGTGCACACTTGTGGGTTGTTTCAAGCACGACAACATAGGAAATCAGACATGAGTCACTTTTCAATTCAAATGTGGTCATAAAAATCTGAATTGGACACCAGGAACTGTGGTGTGGAAGAGAGGAAGAGGATGTGAGCAGAGGTGGGTGCAGGATAATGGGTGGCCAGAGCAATACATTACACCACATCTGCAAATCCGCTTTATTAGAATAAACAATAAAGAACAGCCATGATCATATCACTGAAGACTTGCAATCATAGATTCATGCACTTGTATGCCAGCAATTTATGGAAATGGATTTTTTTGTTTACGTCTTGATTTCGTCAAACTGCTACAATATATTGCTCTGGTGGTAAACAACTGAGCAAGCAAGCTAGCTTAGCAACACCATTAGCGAGAGGAACCGCAATACTGCACACTGAAAAGTGGAAAAAAAAAAGAAAAGCAGCAGAACAGTGCCAGTGGGAAAGAATGATGTTTTTTTTGTTTGTTTTGTTTTAATCATTGAAATTATGACCATTGAA
Organism: Toxotes jaculatrix; assembly: GCF_017976425.1. Lineage (NCBI taxonomy): Eukaryota > Metazoa > Chordata > Actinopteri > Toxotidae > Toxotes > Toxotes jaculatrix. The sequence continues at coordinate 30,390,842 of NC_054397.1, read as the reverse complement.
TGCATAACCATGCCACAAACAACAACTAGATTCACTGTCATTTTTTTTTTTTAACCTAGTAGAAGATTATCTTCATTATTATGAATTCATTCATTTTCATCATTGTTATTTCTTCAGGTTATAACCAATGCTGCAAGACTATACACATGTCCCACAATGGGGATCTCAATTTACTTACACACCAAGAATAAGAGAGAGAGCTCACAATGGTCAATAAGTGCACAAAAAACTATTTTTTTTCTTTATCTGAGGTTAAAAACACTGACAAGACATCCATTGTCAGGCAATGAAATGACAGAATACTGTTACTGTAAAAGTAGACCCTTAAAAATACTGACTGTACGCAGCCGAGACACCCCTGAACAGGACACAAGTCTGGTGGAGTCTCCCCTCATCAACACTGATGGTACTCATTTTTAATTTTTTTTTTTTTTTTTTTTGTGTTATGTTCAGCTGCATTTACACAACACACAGAAACAGATTTCACTTTCAGCTCTGCTTTACTGATATAATTCTGGAAGAAGTTAAATTCCAACTGGTTTGGAAGAAAATCTCAGACAAGCACAACTTTAGTGCTATGGAAACTCAGCCTCCAAATCTTATTGCATGTTTTGTTAACTTTTACATTGGTCTCTGCATAAGTGTGAAACCTCACAGGTTTTCCTTGGCTAATACTAACTTCAGTATTAAGGAGACAACCGTGAGATTTGATGACAAAGTCTCAAGCTCTTGGTTGTTAATATGGAAAAAAACACATATTATGTCTTACAGAACCTGATGGGTCATCCTGGGTCCATTTGTGCCTCTTAAAGGACTGTACCAATGTTTTTGGTCATTTTAACTTATTTACTACAGCTGACATCTTGTATAGTTTATTATGTTTTTGCCAAACCATTTTCAAAGCACGCCATCATTTTTTGCTGCCTTTAAATCAGAAAATCATCTCGCAGAGTCTCGAAACTTGGTGGTCTATTGCACACATCAGTCTTCTGTGTAGCTTTTTCCTCATCAGGCACTGTGTTATAAAGATATGCAAAGAAAGCTCAGATCGTGTGTGTGTAAATGCAGCTTTTGTAGGAAGTAGAAGCTCAGGACATTGGGACTGAACCACCTCCTCCAGACTCTGTAACCAATAGGAAATCATTCTCTTGGCCGCTCACCTCAACTGTTTCACATATATGTATATCTTTATACAGAGTTCATGTAGGTACAGTGTTTAATACTGCCCATAAAAAAAGAAAAAGAATAAACCTATCTTTTTTTTTTTGAATGAAATGATTTCACATTTTAAAACTTTCAGAGATTAGAAGTTGATAAACAGTGAAATGATATTGGTGAAAAGTAAAAGAGCAAAGAATTATGGCTCAGAGTGATCGTGGTGGTAGAGTGTGTGTGTATTTGTGTGAGTGTGTATGTGTGTGCTGGTAGTTTCATCAGATCAAACTAGTGTCATCACCACTAACACCATCATCACCTTTTTCATCCTCAGTACAGTGATCTCTCTGAAGACAAGCTGAATCCTCTTTGTCATCTCTACTGGCAGATAGAGAATCATTTCTTTCCTTCACAACTCGAAGCACAACATCTCATTCAGTTGTTTCATTCTGTCTGCCTCAACACAACTTAACATATAATACAAACAGAACATCCCTGGATGCTGGTGACAGACTAAGCTCAATTAGATCAATTTTTAATATTTTGTAAACTTCTTAAAAACAAATTCATCCCACCAGAGGGATCGACGTCATCCTTATTTTTGGCATCAGAACTGTAGCTTAAAAGAAGTCGAACTGGTCTCCTAAAAAACCAGCAGCAGCTAATAAATCCCGGTTAGAACCATCACAGTTTTAAGATCCAATCTGTGCACATTGCTGAAAATACTGGAAAGTTGCATCCATGTAGGTCTGCTGTTCCAGAAGTAATTCATATACCGCACACAGTATAGAAGCGCCTAAGGCAAGTGAGTCCTTGCAGCTGTTTATGTTGAGTTTCATCAGCACCTCCACACTTTTTTCTTTTAATTTTATCATCCTATAACACCATCCATTTCAAACACTCCTCAACCTTCTGAAACCTTCACTCCTGCACAACCAAGACCTCACCCACAAATCACTGTGATCTGTTCAATTCACCAGTGACCAAGCTGATATTAGTATCAGTGATTTCTGTAAATTTCAACTGACAAATACATTTTAGTCACGTAAGGGCTGTTCAAAGAGAGAATAAAGAAAAGAACACGACAACAAAATGAAAGAACTAAAACTCTGAGGATAATTGGTGGATACATGTGTATGTGTGTTTGTGTGCTTTTTGTGTGTGCAGAACCACTGAAATACAGAATCATTAAGTTAAAATGTAAAAGTGATATGACCCCCCCCACCCCCCCTCCCGACACCTACCCTCTGCCCCCCGAGCACCTGCCCCATATAAATACCCCAATGCTAAAATTACACATAAACAATACTGATAAAAATGTGGCAAAACCCCAAAAGTGAGAACCAACATTATTTAAGAGACTAAAGAGGACACATGTTCAAAAGACTTTGTGCTGTTAAGATGTGCTGTGTCTTTTTATACAAACTGGGGATGAAGGAGGGAAGGACACAAAGCCCAGTTTCACAAGCTGTTTTAAAATGGCCTTTTTAAAAACCCTGCAGCCATAACTACATTATAACTCTGACTCTGATAACCGAAGCCTGACATGTGACGTACGCTACAAATACAGTGGTTTTAAGAGAATTTAGATTTATTTATGGCATCAGTTCACCTGCATTCTATATCAGTATACATCTGAATTCAAAAATCAAACCCCCACCCTGCAAATGGAAACCTGTGGGACATGCTGTCTGTACAACTAATGAAACTGGGCTCGAGATGAAGAGGTCACAAAGTGGAGAAAGAGGAGGGGGAGGGGACGAAAAGGAGGGAAAAAGGGGAGGGAAGGAAAAGTTAGCAAAGCTACCTGTTTGTAGCAGGGATGTACACATTTCCTGTGGGACCATATTTCTCTGCAGTACCAGTCATCATAAAGTGGCGAAACGACACGACACAGCATGACACCACCAAACAGCACTACCTGCACAACACTGACCATTCAGCCACATCTATGTTTGTGTGCGTGTGAGATAATGTGTAAGATGAACTGTGTGTGCTGTGTGCTCTGCAGGCATTGAGGCTGTTGGGGGTGGGGTGGGGGTTGTACAGTGACACTGTCCTGTTTCACAGCCCCCATGTTAAATGATGAGCTCACAGACACCAAACTCATTCACGTGTCTGCTGCAGATTGTTGGCTTTTGTGAGTCAAAACAATTGGGGAACATGTTGTGATGATCTCCATACAGCGGTTTAGCATGTTGAGTGCTGATATGGCTGACACAAGTAAAGAGCAACCGTTCAGTAATATGAAAAGAAAAAGCACAGCTGACCCAAACAGGCTCATTAAACCAGATGCTTCAGGTCAGGGACCAGATTCAAAGTAACATCTCTTTGGGTTCTCCTTCTCATTGTTTTTTGGTTTTCCTTTAAGTAATATTGACTTGTGATGTTTTATACACGTGCTGTGTTGTAAACAGATATGCTTTGTAGTAAATTTTAATTGTTTGATGTGTGCTTTTCTCTGATTTTAGAGTGACTGCTCTGACCATTCACGCCTTGCAAAGCTAGTTTTAAAACAGTTGAGCAAGTGGATTTCTGGGTGTTGAGGATTAGGGGCATGGGGGTTTTAGGGCCTTTTATTTGGCATTTGTATGGATAAATCTTAAGGCTGGTGTCGTCAGTTTTGTTTTTTGGACCTGTTCTAACTGACTGATAATGTGTGTAGCCATTCATCAGTGTGTTTAAGTGGCATACACTCTTCATCACCATCACCGCTTCCTATGGTGAGGCGCTTCACTCCACTCTGAGGCAGATGTCAGGGCTAAAAGTATGTATGGAGCAAACTCACATAATGGATGCTAAAGTGTTAGCATTTAGAGCCAATGATCTACTGCTGAAACGAGGATGATGATGGTGTTTGTTTATTCATCATTTTTTTAATCAACCAATTTCTGCTCACTGGTGTCTTTGTTTGTTTTAATGCATGTTTGTGTTGTTTTTTCAATTAAGAATATACTGTGTATTTCTGCTATCCTTAGGCTTGTGTCAGGCCCTGTGTGTGTATGAGTTTGTGTGTGTGCATGTGTCATCTTGTGTATGTCTGATAGGTATGTGTGTGTGTGTCGTTTCTTGTAGGTGTGTGTTTATGTGTAGGCATTGAGGCGTTCTTTGGAGCGTGTAGAGTGGATGTCATGCAGCTCCTGTTCCTCCTTTGATTTGATGTCTTCGTACTTCTGCATCCGGCTGGCGTCCTTCAGATAGCCCCAGTTAGCAGCTAGAGCCATCAGGAAATGGACCTGGGGAGGGGACAGAGGAGTCAGGGTCCACATAAAGAGAGGACGACATGCAGCAAACCGCACACCAAACTACTGGTTCCATTGAACATACTGGCACTCTTTGTCCACATGGTCCCTGAGTCAGACAGAGAGCTTGGATGAAGTGTTACCAGTAAGTGGCAACATGAATAAAACTGTTAAAATGCATGAGCCACCTGACACTGAATCTCATATTTGGTTTTCAATCATATTCAGCGTCTACTACAAAAGGTCACAGTGCACCGTAATTAACTTTTATTAATTTTATCATGAAATGATAGAATTCACATGCCCAGTGCTGCCAATCAAGTCAATCCAACCTAATAAAAACCAAGCAAAATGTTTTTCCAAGGGATAAAATAATTGCTGTCTCACCACCACTCACACTTGTTTTCCTAAGTGCAAAAGGCAGATAGTGAAATACAGTAAAATGACTTTTAAAATCAATAAAACATACAAACAAACATAGATAGAATATGTGCAGTGAATAAATTAAAGTAGGTAATGGTCGATAAACAATACTTCATCAAAAGCCAGGCTGAAGAGGGCGCTCTAAAGATTTCAGCACTTCAGCTGCTCTCAGTGTGACTGTTCCAGAAGCTTCAGAGGTGTCAAACCTGTTCCACAAAGGGCCGTGTGGCTGCAGGTTTTTGTTCCAACCAATCAAGAACACACAGTTTGACCAATCAACTGTCTGAAGACTGAGATCAGTTGATTAAATGAGTCAAGTCTGGTGCGCTGCTGCTTGGTTGGAGCAAAAACCTGCAGCCACACGGCCCTTTGTGGAACAGGTTTGACACCTATGTTGGAGCATAAAAGACAAAAGCTGCTTCACCACAGGTGACTGGTTCATACGTTGTAAAGCATATGAGACATATATTCTGGGGCAAGATTTCAAATCAATATGGAAACAGAAAAGTGCAACTAATGTGAGGACTTTAAAGAGGTGCAACATGTTCTCTTTTTCTGGTTCTAGTTGGAACTCGGGCCACAGAGTCTAAGGGAATTTAATTTTGCGACCAATTTCTCTCTTGAGCTGTTAAAGTTTTGCAATATCCAGATATTAACATCTACATCTACGTTTAAAAGAGAATCAACTGCTCCTGTGTCATCAGGAGACACAGCCACATGAAGTCTTACATTGATCAGGTGGACACAGACACCACTCTAAATGAATAATAATGTTGCTGTGTGTCTGCAGGATGTGTATGTGAAGATGTGTTTACAGCTTGTTTATGTTGCCTCCAAGTGGCCACAAATCTGTTACTACAGGTTAAAGTAAGAATTAAACTGAAATATAAACCACATTCTCAAAATCAGCATGGAATTAGTGTGTGGTGTGCATCTGGGACAAAGTTTCAGAAAAGCAGGACTATTACTTTCTGGGAGAGTACAGACAAGAATTTATATCTGCAGTAGGTGTGAGACAGCTGCAACTGTCTCACAACAACTGTCTCTGTATGGAGACCCATCCCCCCTTTGGCTTGCTGAACTCTGGTGCCCCCTAGTGACCAAATACGGGACAGTTACTTTTATCTTTGATATTTTTTTTCAGGTGATGTTTTTGAATTGTTTTACACTTCTACTGAATAAACCATGTATTCTGAATAATGATTTTCCCTTTGACAAGTCCATCCTGAAGACACCTTTTCACACGCTTTCCATACACTACTGTTTCTCATTGTAGAGGCATAATTAACATCGCATTCAATTCACTTTCGCTGTCAAATTAGATATCCCTCACAGTGCTGAGGTTCTTTCATGTTTAGAGGTTTCTTTCAAAGAAAACCATGGGTGTGATGGAGTTTGTGGGACAGACTCCAACCTTCTGTGGCTGAACAGGAATAAGCAGGTTCAGAAAATGGACAATATGTATGATAATGTTCTGCTTCTTCTCCTCTAGACAGGAGACAGAGATAGATATACAGTAACAGTATGAGGCCAGGCTAATAAATATCTGCTGAAGAGTGTAGAGAGGGACAGAGGAAATCTCTCTCTTTCTCTTTCTCTGAGGCCTTGACTTCTAATGATATGTGCAAACATTTAAGTACAAGTTTAAGTAAAAAAAACCCCCAAAAACATATACAGTAAAATACTAGACATTTTGACGATAGAGCTCAAATCATCTGGTGAGCTATGTGTCTACTGTTGGAGGTCGTACCACTAGCCACCCCCAGATGTTAGAATAATGGCTCTCACCATGGCAATAACAGCAGCTCCTGCTCCTGCCAGCGCGCACACAAACAGATGGAAGGTCAAGTCCAGCTGCAACACACACAATACAACTGTCACCTTAATGGAAGTGAAGAGTTTTAATTGTGCTGCTTTTGGTTTTGATTCAGGTCATGCAACATTAGATTTGCTTCATTTTCACTTCAAATACAAAACTTAAAAAACCACCAGCCGTGATCCTGCCCCTGTTTTCTCTTACCTCATTGGAGTCACACATCTTTAAGAACTTCTCAGATCCTGTACACACCTTCCTCTCCTCAGAGATGGTCACTGCTCCTTAACAAATAACCAAAAAACAAAACAAACAAACAAACAAAAAAACAAACAAAAAAACAAACAAACAAAAAAAACATCATCAGCACAAATTTACTTTCCCCTTGTCTATCTGAATAAACCGACTCTAGTCACCCCTGGGAATTGCCCATCATGACCACAGTGGGAATGCTGAATCCAAGCCTTTATGAAAAAGCACTTTTCTTTGAAGTGAAACACTGGAATTGTTCCCCATGAGAAATGCTTGTTACATATGGTCATTACTTTGCTGACAGGAGGCCAGTCTGCAGTTTCTCTGTTTGACCAGTAGATGGCAGAAACTCTTCAAAACGCCTCTGACTGGGTCTTTTGGTTTCATGTGGGCAATGTAGAGAACATGGCAGAAAGTGCTGTGACTGCAGTATGTATGAAAATACAGCATGTACTGTAAATGTGTGGAAAACTGAATGGCTTAACACAGTCATAGATACTGAGCTGAACCATAAACCACTGTGTTCCCATTTGCAAAGGAAGCTGTGTATTTGCTGTAACTGAGTGTCCAAAACTCTGCTGCGCTGTTGTTAATAGGACAATGTGCCAAGTGCTTGTCCACTTATAATTTAATAAACTTATAGCCTACTTAAATCTAGATGCCAAATTATTCACTTATGCATTATCCAATAAGACCTCTAATGGAAAAAAGTAATGTTTTCAAATTTATTTGAAATATAGGTACTGTGAAAATCAATCTCTGTATTCCGTAATAATAATCCATGAGTTATTATTGAGGGTTTATGGTGGATCCTTGTTTCTTTGGAAATGTTTTTTCTTGTACAAATGGCCTTAGCCATAGCTTTCACAGTAACATTTTCCAAGTACTGATGTCTAATCTCTGACCACAGGCCCATCAGTCTAATCCCTGGAATATCTGCCAACAGTCTCCTACTAAAAACAGATACACAGTCATTACACCACCACTGAAATCCCAGGTAGTTCAGATTAATCATTCCTTTGAGTGCCTGATTCTGGACTATGTTTTTGTACTCTGTGGTCTTTCTGTTGACAGTTTGGCAGTTATATTGGGCACACAGGTTTTTCCATTGTGTGTGCCAGTTTGGTATATTGGGGAGTTGCCTGCATTAAGTGGGTGGATCCACACAGTACGTGTTCTGTCAGCGATCAAGCAATGCAGAGAAAATTGGGTATCCAGGATTAGGAGGACCTCTCATTCACCTCACTGGCCCACTGACACTATTTCAAAAGCAAGAGATGCATGGATGGATTGTTTGTGTGGATAACTAGAAAACCATGTGCACTGTAATAAAACTGAGAGAAGAAAGCAGATGAGATTTTTCTTTAAAAATGTATAACATATATTCATACACTGTGGTCTTTCTTCTGACAGTTTGGTCTCAATGACATCATCCAGTGCAGATCAGTATGGACAACTGCCCTTCTCAGGCCAGAGCAGTATGGTGGGAAAATGAATAGGCCCACAAGTTAAAGTTGAACTCAGAAAGCAAAGAGACAGAGGCTCTTTCTTCGTCCTCTCTGTGTGTTTGAATAGAAATGAGAAGGATATGAAAGTTTTTTTTCTTTTCTCACTTTCTTGCTTACTGCTGGATTTGTTAAATGGCCAACATAATGTAGGTAAAGACCATCAGCAGCTGTAGCTTTAAGAACATCTCACAATACAAAGTAGAAAGTAGAGAGTCAACTCACTATTTCAATGAGAAAAGGAAATATGACAGTGGGTAGATATTCCACAATCATCCACCCATGTTATCATGGCACATACCAAACTGACGTAGGTCCAGGCAGAGGTTGGCTCCCTCCACCAGGCTGGTATTCTGACACATGGACCACACATTGAAGTACATGAATACTGGCAGGCTGGCAAATGCTGTCACTCCGAGCCACACCAGGAAGAACAGGTAGGCCATGAACATCAGCTGCAAACACAAGAACATGAGCTCATGAGTGACAATGTGTTTTGCATGGATGACACGTCATTTAACCACACTGAAACCATATCTTCTGTTCTGATATTCACCAGTGTTGGAAAACAGAATCAGCAGGTCATTTTCTACAGATATGACCTGTAGAAAAGTAGAGTCATTTACATACTAAAATGCAAAACCTACAATATTTCTCTGCAGCCTTCATTTCCCACTATGCCATTGACACTTGGTGCCTATAAATCACATTCATGCTTTATGTGCTTCACAAACTGGTGAAAATGTAATTGTGTCAGTTGAGGCATCAAAACACAATCACTTTACTTTTGTGTGTGTGTGTGTGTGTATGTGTGTGTGTGTGTGTGTGTGTGTGTGTGTGTGTGTGTGTGTGTGTGTGTGTGTGTGTGTGTGTGTGTGTGTGTGTTTGCACTGTCTCCAGAGGCCCCTCCCAGAGAGCCCTTCTTCTCCACTGCACTCAGAACTACAGATGAGAGGAAAAATGTTCTTGAGTGAATGTGGACAATGGCTGAGCTCTCTCTGTCTCCCTTCTCCATGTCTCCATGTGACTCAGATGTGAGTAACAGAGTCACATTGACAGTGATGAATATACAGAATACCATTTCAGGGAATAGCTGCACAAAGTCAGGCTGATATAATGAGTTAGACCAGTCTCAGGTTGGTTCCAAAGCATCCATTATTTCTGAGAAACTCTCTCCACCCCTGTTTGTTGTGCTGCAGTTGACAGAGTCAGTTCTGTTTCAAATCATCACTTTATGCTATAACATACAGCAGAGTCTACAGCTTGCTGAATGTGTGAACATTACACACTGAAAACCCAGTTTGGCAAAGACTAACTTTAACCCATTGTGGAATATTTATCCATCCATCCATTTTCTATCGCACTTGTCCTCTTGACTCACCTTTGGGTAGCACTCTATTGCAGGGCTAACGTATAGAGACAACCATTCACACTCACATTGACATCTATTGACAATTTAGAGTCACCAATCAATCTAATCTACATCTAATCTCTTTGGACTGCGGGAGGAAGCTGGAGTACCAAGAGGGCACCCACACAGGCATGGGGAGAACATGCAAACTCCACACAGACAAGCCCTTCCATACCTGGAACCTTCTTTCTGTGAGGCGACTGGCCATTGTACCACGTGCCACCAAACATATATTATCTCAGTGATGAAATATAATAATCTTCACATTCAGTGTAGAGATTTCATGTTTCTTAAATGAATCATATAAAGTCTGTTGTATGCACAGTAGCTAATCCCTAAATGTTGGTGTTTGTGTGTATAAAACATCAACTCATTCACCTAAAACACCCTGATGCATCAGAGCTGGTCAAATAATGTGAAAGCTCAGCTCGATGTATGTTAGTTCCTACTGAAGAAATCAATCTTTAAAAATGCTGCACAAACATCGGAATGCTGTCTTTAACAAAAGTCACTCAAGGAAACTGTGCACTTGTTGAGCTTCACCAGCGGACCAGTGGATTAAAAAATAAATTGATTCAAAATAAATAATACTTGTTAGTAAGATCAGTTCATCAGTAGTTTCGGTCTCTTCATGGAATTTGTTAACAATGAGAAAAATATAGAACATCTCCAGACTTTTCCTTTAACTACATATTCTGTCACTGCTATACACCATAAGCATCTTGCTGCCAGAATCCTTTTTATGTGAAAGAATAGTAATACAATTTTAGTGCATCAGATGAAATCTATTAGTTGTGAAGTTTTCTTACGAATGCAGTCAGGCAGCGTCCGCAGGCAGTGATCTTGAACTCTCCATAGAGACCCCTAATAGCTCCAGTGGTGAAAAAGCCCTCCACCAGCAACAGGACTCCAAACACAAAGAATCCAGCTGCAAGGCCATAGATGATGTACTTTAGGATGTCAATACTGTGGAGAGAACACACACAGTGTCAGTGATTTATGAGTATTTCTTTTCATACTAGACTGCATCTTGAAGTGTTTGTAGACTTAATATACATCTTCAGCTAAACCATCATGCGTAATTGCCATAAAAAAGTGAATCTGGAGTGGTAACCTGGATCTGGGATGGGTGGTCAGCAGAGGCAGACAAAACAGACAATCAGGGTTATAAGTACTTTTCAGTTTATGATTAAGTGGAAGTCTTAAATGGTCAGATCACTCACATTCACGTTCGTGGGATTTACTGCCTCATATGAGGACATATTGTTTGAAGAGTACAGACATGCATCATATCTTGTTTCTGACAAAATCAGGTTGTGGATTGATGATGCTAAATTAGGTTTGTACTTCACTTTTGAGAAAGTTGAGGCATTAAATGATAGGACCACACTTTTCATGTAAATCAACAACATGTACATTGACAGAGTTATTGGTCACTGTAATAGTTTTTCCTGTCTACTGGCTACAAAGAGATTCCTTTCAAAAGTAAGATAAACAAAGTGTATGTGTAAGTGTAAGTGTAAATCACAGATTTTTGATACAAAAAAACCCCACTGTACAAACACTGAAAGTATCCACTTAATTTATCTCACTCAGATTGCTGAAGCCTCGTTTTTAGCTTTAGATGATTTCTGATTTGTTTTAACTCAACATGCTTGTTGCATGTTCAGGATGGTGGACGATTTTCATGCATTTCCTGCTAATGCTTATCTTGCACTGTAATGGAATATAAAGTTGATTTTCTTAGCACACTGAACCAAACAGACGCTGCTGCTCGGAAGACAGGAAACTGAGAAACCTGTGGCATAACTATAATGTAATGTAATTTTGATTTATAATTATTGTGCTAACACAAGAAAAAGTACAGGTAAGGTCACACAGGCAATCTATGAGAGAAATTAAGGGGATAAAAAGACTTACATAGTAAACACATCCAGGGTTTCTCCTGGGGCTCTGATGACTTCAAAGTAGTTCTGCAGGATGGTGACAGTGCCGCTCAAAGCCTCATGGCCACACCCACAGAACAAGGCCACGCCCATGTAGAGGAGAATAGTAGCTATGAGAGAGGCCCAGGGCAGACTGCCCACACACCGCTCACAGCACTCCTTACAGCCTAAACACACACAAACAGACACATCTGTAATGTTGACAGTATCTTTGGCATATGCATGATGATTACAGCAGCTGCCTGTTGAATCTGAATGTACACTTAGGATGATTTAGAAAGCTGATCAATCATCAAAATTAACAATCTTTTAGTTCTAGACAGGAAACAACAAATTACAGAGTAAACAAAAACTATAAATGAGAGAAGATAATTTACCAGATACTAGAGGAAGAGATGCAAATCAATGATGTAAGCAACAGTGCCCTGTCTATGACTTTTCCTCTCAAAGAAACACAGCTCCATTGAGAGTGGTGAAATGAAGAGTCCTGCAAAGCCTCTCCCTACTGCATTCCAGAGCGCACTAATTAATTGTGAGTTTATTAATGATCAATTTATGTTTTAAATTCTCTGGTTTTAGTTGATTAGTGGCCTTTATCTCCCCCATAAAAATACTGTAATATTAACACACAAAGCTTGAATCATGTAACATACATACACACAATAAATACTTCTGCTTAAGACATCTGAAGTCTCCTGACACTTCTGCCAGCAGTTCATGAGATCTGCAGCCCAATTTAGCATCAAGATCAGGATCAGGAGACAACTATGACTGGTAAATGCAAGTTTGCATGTCTTTTTTATTTTGCCTTGTCATGTCTGTGTTTGATGGGATCATAAAGAAACCTTGTAAATTTAGTGAAATTTGGCTGTGAACATATTGATTAATTAAACCTTGTATAACTAGCAGACCATGAGACACAGGGACACAGGCTGGTTGTTATGGCTATTGACTCCCTCAGCCGGTCACCCTGTTCATCTTATCTTCTGAAGGTCCCCAATTTAACCTTGGTTGCTATGGCCACTGCTGATGGGAATGAGCCAGCTGAATTCTATCAGGCAGCTCTCCTAGAGACAAACAGTGAACTATTGTTATTTATTGAGCTCTCCACTTGCCACATTATATAATTGTGCAGTGGCTGTGAATGATACACCAGCATTTTTTTTTTTCAAATGACTCACTTGCGTGGTTGCCTTTTTAACTGTTAACTGCTGTAGTTGCAACCAGTCGAAGGGTAAAGTTTCCTCTTTGAGAGGAGTGAGGGTAAAAAGTTTTCAGCCCATAAATACTTACACAACCCACAAATCTGTGTTCAGGACAGTGTCCCACATGAAAACAAAAAGACAGAGACAACTGTTATACTGTAATGGTGGCGAGCATTACATGGTCTTAAGAGGACACATACACAGGATGAAGGGAATATTTTCTATTTTACATTAACAAACATTTATGTTTTGCCTTTTGTACAAATGGAACAACCCTAAGAGGTGTGAAATCATTCACTTTAATGTACTGTAGATTGCAGGAGAGACATAGCGTATGTGGGGGCAGGGTTAGGGTTACTGGGTTGAATCATGTGGCCACAACTGCATCTACCTGGTAAGATCACTGTGGATGTGTTTTAAGCTGTCGGTGCTCTACTTGCTGCCAGATGCTGAATCCCAAAAATACTGAACTGTATAGAAATATGTTGTAAAAAAGTTCCAACTTTTACAATCCAAAATACACAGCTAATAATATTTTTTTCTACAGGAATTCAGGGTTTTGTTATTGAGTCTTATTTCAACTTGTGTATTTGAGATTCCTTTTTCCATTCCAGAAGATATGATCACAGCCCACTGTGATATCTACTATATATCCACTAATCAAAAAATCAAAATACATTAAAAAATAAAAATTTCATAACACACACACACACACACACACACACACACACACACACACACACACACCTACATACACACTCTCTTGAATATAAGCAGACATGCAGACGTATGTAGACAGAGCAGCAATCCTACAAAAAGGAGGAGGAAAAAAAAAAAAAGAATCACACACACATCCCTTCCTTCCTTCACATCCCTGTTGCACAGAAAGAGGTTTGTTTGTCTGTGTGTGTGTGAGTCATCGTGCTGCTCGGTTTTAATTGACCAGCCTTGTTGCCATGCCAACAGGGGTGTGGCAGGAGGCTGCTGACCCACTTTGCCTGTAGTGTTGTCATGGCAACAGCACGGCTCCGCGAGCATTACAGTCACACTAATGGACATTTTCACACATGCAGTGACAAACACACAAACACACACACACTCAACAGAAACACTCACGCAGCATCTATTTGCATAGACACAGTCTGTTGTCATGTTCAGTATTGTCTTGGTTTCTGTCAGCCATCAATACAGTTTCAATGTATTTCTCCACAAAACACGAGCTGGTAACAGAGGAACAAAAATGGCCGTTATGCCCAGAAGGAAGGTACCATTTTGCACTGACGGACTCCATTTAATAAAGCATTCATCACTCATGAGCTACGCATTTTGTTTTTTAAAACACAAATCTGAGTCAGTTCATGTTGATGTGACCCTAATTTTTCCACATAAAGAACAGAGATTCGTGCCACATCAGCGTGATATAATGATATGTGTTATGAGCACATATGTTGTGTGAGGGCGTTTTGTACAGTGTGTTGTTGTCTTGCATCTAAACATTTTTATATATCTTCAAATATCTGCATGTATGAGAGTGTGCAGTTGTTTTCTGACACTGTGTGCGTGCAAGTGTTTGTGAATGTGCGGTCTGAATGTCAGCCATGTTATAATCCTTGTCATATTTCCATATTTGGGCTTTAAACGCAGGAAAGACCCAGTGACCTGGTAAAAACTGGGACAGACTAAACACAAAAGACACTGTGTCTATACATTTGTGCGGCTGTTTTCTTTGTTCAGAAAGTGGTAAATATTTTCATATTTTATGTGACAGCAATCTTCCATTTGCTGTTTCATCATATAAAATTGCTGTGACACATCTGCTGGGTTGATGAGATTGCTGATCATCACCATTTTAATGATTATTTACAGATATACAAAGGGGCTCAAGTTAGTGTTTAGATATATCAAAAGGACATGAATCTTTGATAGACATTTATGTGTTGTCTTTTTTAAATTTTGGTTTTGTTGTGTCTTAATGTGAGAATTTCATTATATACACTCTTGGTGGTTTCTTTGCAGATTACAATCTAACTTAAAATTTGATTTTTGTTCACTTCTTACATATGTTAACAATTAATGACCAGAATGACATTAGATTTTTTAATGGGTGTTCATGGTTATCATAGAATGATGTCTAACTGGCCTCTTAATCTAATACTTGTAGTTTATCAAACTATGCTCTTTCCCCTTGTGGAGGACTAACTTTTACCAGTCATCAGAATAAATATGTCTTTTGCAGAGATGGAACAATTGGTGCGTTAGTTGACTAGTCAATCAACAGAAAATTAAGTGGCAATAATTTTGATGAACTGAATGATTGTTTTAATCATTTTTGAGCTGCTTTCAGGTGTCTTCTCAGGTGTCAGGATTTCATACTTTTCTTTGTCATACATGATGGTAAACTGATTATCTGACAACCTCAGTGTGTATTCTCTTCTAACAATAATAAAAAAAAAACAATAATGAAAATAATCATTACGAATAATAATCACAAACAACTGGGGCTTCGAGTTGTTTGTGATCATTGTGTGTTATCTTCTTTGTTCAGACAACACAAACAGAGTTCTTTCCTAGCTTTTCAAACTCAAACACATGTTCATTCTTTTACAATGAGCCTTGGTGCTCATTAGGCAGCCATTTAGTTAGCACTGTCTAGCCTGATTGTCTAACAGAAAACATAGCTGCGTTATGTGTGTTTGTGTGTGTGGATCACTGTGTCTTAGCTCTGAGAGATTACTGAAGTCTCTCAGACACACACACACACACACACACACACACACACACACACACACACACAGAAAGAGAGAGAAACACACACTGGCTTGAAGATGTGCTCGGGAGTCAAAGCCCTTTTCTAATGGAAAATGACAAGTTCCCTGCACCATTTAGAGTGAGATGATATGCATATATACACGCATGTATATACATATATGACAGAAAGAGAAAATTCTGTGGAAAACCAAGCCCTGCCATGAGATGTACCATTAGCACATAGAGGAAGTGGCTGACATCAATGAGTCCCAGCAATGGCTAGAAAAGGCCAGGCTGGACAGCACAGAGGCTCTGATCATGGTAGCACAAGAACAGGCCCTAAGCACCAGATCCTTAGAAGTGGGGGTCCACCACAGCAGACAGAACCCAAGGAGCAGGTTGTGCAATGATGCCTCTGAGACAGTCAGCATCTAGTAGCAGTGTGTAAGATGCAAGCTGGGACAGTTTAAACCAAGAAGCACAACCACGCAGCTGGGATAGCATCCAGGGACATCTGTGCCGAGTATGGATTAGAAGCCCCCAAGTCCAGATGGGACACACCACCGAAAGTGGTTGAGAACAACAGAGGTAAGAGCCTGTGGGACTGACCAACCAACCAGACACAGTGGTGGTTGACAAGGAGCAGAAGAGGACAGATGTGACAGATGTGGCAACATCAGAAAGAAGAAGCACAAGAAGATGGAGAAGTTCCGGGGACTGAAGGAACAAATGGAACAGATGTTGAAGGTGAAGTCCAAAGTGATCCCAGTAGTAATAGGAGCATTTGGAGTTGTAACCCCCAAACTGGGAGAGTTGCTCCCTCAAACTCCCAGTGGACCCCTTTCCCATGACACCCTCACATGGGGTGAGAAGGACATTTATTTTTTATATTATCACTATTAGAAGATTATCTGTTTTCAGTGACCTTTCAAAGCCAGGCTGAAGAGGGCGCTCTAAAGATTTCAGCACTTCAGCTGTTCTCAGGTCCTCAGTGACTGTTCGAGCAGCTTGGAGCATAACAACCAAAAGCTGCTTCACCACAGATTTTTCCTTCTGCACTTTCATACTGGTTCATACATTGTATACATTTCTGTTGATTGCACTGTTCATATGTTGTAAGCATGTGAGATTTATATGCTGTGACAAGATTTCAAATCAATACAGAAACAGAAAAGTGCAACCAATGTAAGGACTTTAAAAGAGGTTTAACATTTTCTCTTTTTCTGGTTCTAGTTAGATCTCAGGCCACAGAATTCTGGATCAGCTGTAGTGTGGTATTGGTTTCAAAAGACAGTTGTTTTGTAAGCTATGAACAGCTGCACTTATCTGGAAGGCTTTCTACTCTTTTACAATTTGTGTCAGTGATTCTTATTGTGATATAAGAATCCTGGAAGTCCACATCATAGTCTGTCACAGCCTCCATGATGGCTACACACAAATATGTGATATTTTGGTCATTTTTGTCTTTCCTGTGAATGTACAGTAAATATCTGAACTAACAGGACGGCTGTCCACTACAGAGCCATAAGGTTGTGCAAATCTAGCAAAAGTTACGATACTTGTCTTTCATGAGAAAGACAACGGACCAGCATTCAAAGAGACAGGAGACAGAGGACATCACAGTGACAGCAATCACATTTCAGTGGTGGATGGAAGACAGGCAGACACTAGCTGTAAACAGGAGAAACTATTATAATCACTGATCAGCTCATGTTGTGAAAGGGTGCACTTTTGGAAAGGCCATCTATTTCTCAAATTTACCTGTCAAAATAAAATGCACAGTACACTCATAGTTAATTAGGGACTAAATTCTGAATACTTAAAACAATGCAGATATTTTCTCAGCTGAAACATAAGCAACTAATTTCAAGGTAATACAAAAAGGTCATCACAATTTATCAGTTGTTAGTATGTGTTGCTCACTGGGCCTACTGTTGTAGGAGTTCATGTGGATATGTTCAATGAATATGATTCATGTAGGATTATGTATATGTACAGCTTTTTTTTTTAAGTGATTTAGAAAAATCAATTTAAAGAACAATCCTTCTGTACTGAAGTGAGTGGAAAAAGGAGACAAAGGCAAGGCAGCAAAATAGTGACCAGAAAAATAAAGTGTACAATATTTATTGGTAAAGTAGTTAACTGTCTACTGTATTTCATCTAAACCATTCATCATCACAGAGATAAAATACATTAGACCATTAAGTAACTATTGAGTTAGAAGATATTTTAACTTTTAAAAGGAAAATTGAGAAATAGAATTCATAGAAAAAATATTATTTTTCTTTATTCTAACTGTGTTACTGGAGAACATGAACCACTCCCTCCATAAGATGAGCAGCAGAGAGACAGACTGTAGTGATGAAGTCATCCACAGACTCATTTGGAGCGGCTCCATAAAATGGTGAGAAGTGGAAACACTGCCAGGACTCTATAATAACAGGCTCTGTGACATTACTTTGATATAGGACGATTTTCTAGGAACAGCTGGGAACAACACATCGAACCATCTAAAATACCCAGCAGTGGGGTCAGTCCAGCTCCTTAGTGGGACGATGCCCTTGGCCATTCCCTGCTTACATCGAACAGTCCCTCAGAGCTCGGACTCTTGCTAGGAATATTTATAAAAGGAGTGATCTGAGGGGACTTAACCCTTATTTAGCAGTGAAGCTAAAAATTTGATGGTTGGCATGTTCATTAACAAGGTTCAGCACCTTTGGGAGGATGTCATGGACTTCTCCTTATTAGAGTCGTAAATATCTCACGTACAAAAATGCCATTTTGTCCTGAAGGTGGTGCTGGAGGAAAACTCCTCAAGCATCCAGTGTGGAAAGGTTAATCTGCTGGGCAGATGCAATCTCTGGGGGGATTCTAAAGGCCTGTGACTGACAAGGGCCCTAAAAAATTAATACACATTTTTCAATATTAAATTATGAACCTCTCATTATTACTAGAATTGTTTATTTACAATGAACGAATAAAACTAATGGTTTCTTTTCTTGTTTTTGACAAAAAATAAACATCCAGACAATCTTTGTATTGCCTACCCTCTATTTAGTGTCTGTGGATCATCATTTCTTAGCCTCCGAAAGAAAACTCTGACTTTCAGAAAGGAGCAGAAAGGTCAACAGTGTGTCGGACAGTTTTTCACAGAGAGAGGTGGGTGAAGTCTGTGTGTGGTGGAAATGAAACTGTTTGCTCAGTCCATAGTGAAATAGGTTGCTTTAACTCCTCTAACATCAATTACTTCAAATTTTCACAGAAAATTCTGAGTGTTCACATTTGGCTCCTCTTTCAGCCAGCACTGAATCACTATAGGCAATTTTTTAGTAAGCGGTTCATACTAAAGCAGTGTCCCTGCTCCTGTCTGGTGCCAGGCCCAACAGATGCAGTCTCAGGCTCAGCAGCCATGTCACCCCCATCCCTGTACCCCCACCAATCAATCAACCCACTCCCACCTGAAGGAGGCGAGCAGCAGTGTGTTGAAGGACATGTCAGGTGGTTTAATTGCAGGGAGTCCGTGGGAATTTCTTTTTTTTTATTATAATATTATTATTGTCACTGTAATTATTTTTCTACATATGAAACAAAATCTGTTGCTGATGTTATTCTTTGATTTATTTAATAATTTTCATTTTAACCGAAGATTACAATGTTTTTCATTAGTGTTAAGAGAATTTTCCTTTGAAGAATTTTACTACTAAAAAAAAAAAAAAAAAAAAAAAGTGAATTCCACTGTGGCTAGTGGTGATGGGGTGGTGGGGCCCAGTGTGATATCTTTTCTTGGGGCAGAATAATAATATATTGCAATCAGGGTTAGGGTGAACCTCTTCCAGCTACTATTGGTCAGAATACAGCCCGGTAAACTAACAACTCACTGCCAAGCATGTTTTCATTTCAGTGAAAAGTAATGAAATTACATTCAGAGAGGAAAAAAGGAGAAACCTCATGTGAATGGCTTTCTCCTCTGCTTCTTTCCCTCTCCAGTATCTCTTTCTCTCCCTCCCCCCTCCTCCTGCCCTGCCTTCTCCTCTCTCATCCCCTGTGGGCCTGCTAAGTCAATTTGTA
The DNA here is from genome assembly GCF_017976425.1 of Toxotes jaculatrix. Classification (NCBI taxonomy): domain Eukaryota; kingdom Metazoa; phylum Chordata; class Actinopteri; family Toxotidae; genus Toxotes; species Toxotes jaculatrix. The sequence continues at coordinate 30,371,074 of NC_054397.1, read as the reverse complement.
TTGACTTCTTCCTCTCTCCATTAAGTTCCTTTCTATTAGTGGTCATAATAATGAAATGGGAATAAAATAAATACACAAAGTCCACTCTGACTGCTGTCAGTTTTCCCACTGACCTCTACAACAAATTAGAAATTATTTTTTACAAATTGTCCTTGGCAGGTAATCATTGCTTTTACAGCAGGTTCAGGAAGTGGCAGTTCCATGCTAAGAACAGCTTTTCCGACTTCACGCTATGACCTAAACCCTTTTAACTTTTTCCCGAGAAGCACCTTGTGATGAAGTTCCAGATATGGTTTTGTTTTGGTATTTTTGTCATGGGATATGATGAACTGTGTTGCATCACACTCTATCAGCCCTCCTTCTCCCTCCTGACACAACCCTGTCTTCTTGATATACAAATCACACTGGAGACCGGGGGTTTGTATCCGGAGACCTGTCTGTGGTTTAGGTAACCAAAGCACTTTGGTCAATTTTCAGGAAAGATGGTGGCTTAGGATGTTATACTGAGAGATCAGTTTATTTGGGAGTAAAGATGACATAACATCTGTTATCTGTGAGAGGTACTTTGGACTCTTACATCAAGTAATAATATACTTTACTTAATTTTGAATTAAAGATACTTTCTGATAATTCCATTTCAGACGAAGATGCTTGGCTGAAATCCACCAGCAACTCCATTCTCAACAACAGCATTTTCAGTCTTAGTTGTGCCAGGTGTATCTATGATATGCACATAATCTGAAACTATTTGTCAGGTGAAGCATTATATTAGATAAGTGAGGTCTAAGGAGCAAAAAGAAAGAATGACAATGATTGCAGGTGTGTGTTAATATTTAGATCACATTCACATTTATATGATATATAAACTAAAATGTATCTTACAGTACAATCACCATACATCTTCAGAAAAATCATTTTCTCTACATACACCTGTATTAGGTTTTGGCCGTTAACTTTTGAATCTCAGATACCTCATGTTATTGCCAAAGATATGTTTTTTTTTAAATGGCAGCCTTTTGACCTCCACTCATGTCTGTACAGTATGAAAACCATCACAGTGAATATCAAGTCAAGATAAAAGAACTGACATCCACCCAGTATATATATAAAGTTACTAACATTAACCAGGCGGCACAGTGGTGCAGTGGTTAGCACTGTCGTCTCACTGCAAGGGGGTTCCAGATTCAAACCCTGGTCTGGGCTCCCAGTCAGGGTCCTTCCTCACAAGGGAAAAGGAGTAGCTGGTGACACAGTGGGTCTCTTCCCAGTTGAACACTGGAGTGTTAGTGCTGCAGTGTCAAACTGTCTTATCCATGTTGTCCAGATTACAGTGCCCACTAGTTCTGAGCTCAGAATGCAGTCTTTTGTTTGTGTGACCTTTGTAATTTACTTTTTTTGTGTTTATTTCGATTTTGTGGAAATGCATTTGGTACAAGCTGTACAGAAAATAGAGCCAATTAAACATTTAACTACCCACCAACACTTCACCATTAGGTGTAGCCAGCTTTTACTGCTTTGTATCTTTAACTCAACTTTTTTAAGATTGTATGTACGCAATTTTTTGCACATTTTTGTACTTGAATTCCATGCACAGTTCTTGCTTTTCTGCACTTTATACTTTTTTCCTGTTTTTCTTGTGAGCTGCCTAGCAAGTAAATTTCCCCCTGTGAGATCAATAAAGTCTTGTCTCATCTCATCTCATCTTATCTTATCTTATCTTACCTTATCTCAAATTAGTTTAAATTGTAAAGACCAGAAAATTACATAGAAAACAGGGGCTCTTCTGTGTGGAGTTTGCATGTTCTCCCTGTGCCTGTGTGGGTTTTCTCCAGCTACTCCGCCTTCCTCCCACAATCCCAAAAACATGCACATTAGATTAACTGGCTACTCTACATTGCCCCTAGGTGTGAGGGTGAGTGGTTGTCTGTCTTTGTGTGTCAGCCCTGTGACACAGTCCAGTGCAGGGTGTACCCTGCCTCTCACCCATAGTCAGTTTGGATAGGCTCCAGTCCCCCTGCGACCCTGATGGATCAAGTGGTATAGAAGATGAATGAATGAATGAATAACATCAACCACTGTAAATATAAAAAGGGGTGGTGTCTGCAACAAAGGCTGCGATTAATATATATTAGTATGTACTGTAGCTAATATTTACCGTTAAACAGAAGACCATATAAATATTTCCATTTAACACAGACTACTTTACCACAGTCAAACACCAAAAAAACCCCACAATAAACCAGACATAACCCATAACCCTTTGCAACCTCCCCCCTCTCCTCAGTCCACTGGGTTTGCCCCAACAAGGCTGACTAAACACACCAAACCCTTGTCAACAACATCCTCACACCTCCATGACAGGGCTGATCCCAGGAAACCACCCTAGAGAGAGAATGATCAAAAACAAGCTAGAGAGCAAGGCACACAAAAACATTGCAGGATCCATATTTAGAAGATTAACGCACTAAAAGTGCATCTATCTATTTGGGAAAGCATGTGTAGGATCTGTGCACCTGTTCTGTGAGGGGATGCCTGCAGCTCCCTAACAGCTGTGATTGCAGTTTCAAGTCTTCTTGAGTGGATTTGGGCAGTTTCTCCTATTCTTCCAGACAGATTCTTTCATGCTTCAACAGAGTGGATGTGAAGTGTCTGTGAACTGCCATCTTCAGGTCTTCCCACTAATGTCCTAAGTCTGGGTTTTGGCTAGACCATTCAAGGACAGTCAGAGACTTGTCCTGAAGCCACTCCAGCATTGTCTTGGCTATTTGCTAGGGGTCATTGTCATGCTGAAATATGAACCATTGTCCGTGGCTCCAAGTATCATGGTACCACCACTATACTTCACCGTTGGGGTGGTTATAGCCAGTGATGAGCAGTGACAGTTGTTAGCCACACATAGTGTTTTGTGTTCCAGAGAATCTTCTTCTTCATGCTCTCAGAGTCCTTTAAAGGCCGTCTGGCTGTTATAGGCCTTTTGCTCAAAGTGGCTTCTGTCTAGCCACTCTACTATAGAGGCTGGATTGATGGAGTGCTGCTGAAATGGTTGTCCTTCCAGCAGGTTCTCCCTTCTCTGCACAGGACTTCTGAAGCTCTTTTAGAGTGACTTGGTGGTGGTTCTTGGTCAGCTTCCTGAACAAGGCCCTTCATGCTTGGTTTTTATTCTGATGTGCAGTGTGAACTGTTGTACCTCATATACAAAGGTGTGTGTCCTTCTAAACTATGTCTGATCAATTCAATTTGCCACAGTCAAGTTCTAGACTCATCTCAAGGATAGTTAAAGCAAATATGGTGCACCTGGCCACAATCTGGAGCCACAGCAAAGGCTGTGAACACTTTCAGTTTTTGATTTTTAATAAATTTGCAAAAATTTCTATAAACACGTTTTCCCTTTGTCATAATGAATTACTGAGTGTAGACCAAAGGGTACAAATTCAGTTTTAATCATAAGGGTACATACATTCCACAGAGCATGACTGTTGGGGGCAGCATATTACCAGAAAGTTGGGGTGTCCACCCCTATAGTAAGAAACAAGGAAATGCACTTATTTTGTATTTGACCCAGAATGCAGTCCAGACCAGTGTACTGCATGTGTGCTCTGGGACTGTGGGCAATCACAACCAAGTTTCAACTCTCACCCTCATGTTCTTACGTTAACTTGAATAAATCTATGACAGTTGCTAACATACTGCCAAACTTGCATGGATTGGGGAATAATGTTTCAGAGGTTTACCCTGGTGTCTGACTGTGTAATTGGTAGGTAGGTTTTCAGTGAAATTTCTCAGGCATCCACATGGTGGGATTTCTAAGTGCTATAAGAAGGCGGCTGGACTGGTTTGAGGCATCTGAGGACATTTCACCTCTCATCTAAAGGCTTCTTTGAGAAGCTAGCTGCCTTTGGATTGCACTTAGAAATAACTGGTAGGTTGTTTTTTTGTGTTTATTGTTTGACAACAACAATTTCACTCCCAGTCTACCCAGTAAGAGAGAATGGGAAGATGAAGTGATGGCAAGAGAAGAGGACGAGCTACAAGAGATGGAGGAAGGTGAGGGAGAAGGAGGGCAGCTGGAACAGCAGCAAGAACAGCTGAGCCTGAGGACAGAGAGGACAAATGTCCCTGAGGGAGGATAGCTAAAACACAAGTTTATAGACCACTACAATTGCTACAATTACAGTTGCTTCTTCAGGTACAAAGTAGACTTTGTAGTAGACTTCACAATCTATTGTTGATCCTAATTAATTTTTGACTGTTTGAAACTAAAATGCATCTTGGCTGCTGCAATGACTTAATGGCACAGGACTGGAAAAAAAACAATGCCACCAGCTGTTCTGATCATTATAATCACTTATCTAACTCAATAAGCTATTATGATGTTATATCTGGTTTCCATAATTTACATACTGTCTTTTTCACTGGTCCAGTCACTGGAATTTCTCAGATAACATAACAAGCCTATAGATTTGTATTATCATCACCAGTTTTACTTATTTCAACAATGCTTAGATTTCTCAGAAAATGTTTTTTGTCTGTCTTTTGGTATGGTGGAAGTGCCTAAATACTACAATAAATGCACATGATAAGGCCAGTCAGTTGGATGTGTCTTGCTGAAATGCACCTTGGAAGTCATAATTAACTTCTCCCCATACGTGAACATGTACACAGGTTTGTACATTAGACTTTTTATAAACAAAATATCAACAAATTTTTCTAAAAATTCTTAATGTTTTGTTACTGATTTAAGTGGGAGAGGTTCAAGATACAGAACAGATCTAACTGAGAGTCACATGACGTTCTCCATGGGAAGAATGAATGAGCCTTACTTCCACAGCCATGGATGCCCATAAAAGCCCCTCCCACTTTGCAACTCCATTTCTTTAATGATCAAATGCAGCAAAAGTAGTAATTAGTTTTTACTTGAATTATGTTGCATAACATCATTTTAAGTAATTAATTAATTTAACATCATCAAATACATTATTGTTATCAAATTGGAATAAGGACAGATTGCTAGATTTAATGCATATGCTGTATAATTTGTAATTAATTATCTCACATTTTACGCTGCTGTATTGTTAATTATTAATAATATTTACCAGCAACACATCAGCAAAACACCATCAGCCATTTGAGCCAGCTCAGTCAAGTTAACAGTAATAGTCAGTTAGCTTATGATAAAATGTCAGGGTTATTAAAAGTGCAGAGAATTATTCTCAGTTTGTGCCACAAGCTTAGCAGTGAAACCTTGATTTAAACAGATTCAAGACCTAAACCGGATCTCTGACATACAAACAATAACATTCATCAAAATTCGTACAGTTTAATTAGGGTGATTAAGCAATTAAAAATGAAGTTCATGTACATCATACAGAACTGTTCTTGTCCTTTCATGTATTTGACAGCTGCCCTGCATCACTCTGTTTTTCTGCCCTGTCTCACATATTTACATTTTCCTTCATTGCTCCTTCTCATCTGCCATGCCATATTTCATCACACACACCTGTACTTTGTCAGCTGTGTGAAAATGGAAAGAATGGCAGGGATGTGGGATGGGAACTAGTTGAATGGATGAACAGAAGGAATGGGGGTGATAACCAGGAAAAAGAAGTGCGATATTACTTCACCAGCATAATAAACTCAAGTTAAATGCACTTTGTCACTTTTTATACAGCATAAACAATTCACCTTGTTTATACTGCAGACTTCATACTTAGATTTTATACATTAGAATTTGTTCTATTTTTTTATAACGGTGAATTATTCTGTTTTTGCACACTGTACTGGTCAGAACATCCTAATTTTGTTGCATATGACTGTGTAATGACAATAAAGTCTACTCTATTCTATTAAAAAAAATGGCTGGAATGAAAAATCATGTTTGCTTGAAACATTATGTCTCCCCATTTCAGCTTTGTGATTGGTTGAAACAGGTTCCCTACACAAAAAAAACATGAATCTGCCTATCACACAACAGAAAATAATTCCATAACAGCATTGCCATAGATACAATATTAATAAATGTTAACACAGTGATTAATAAATATAATAATTTATTTTTCATCAGGAATATCTCGATCATCTTGTGTCGATCATCATCGTGTTTGTGAATCTGTCAGCAGCACCAGTTATCTTCTATGATTTCAGACTGAAGGTGCGATGAAGAAAATGGACACGCCCATTTTTACCACCGACAACAACAACAGTAATAATATGGGAGTGTGCGATAAAAACCATTAATATGCTGTGTGCAAAAACCAAACAGACACACAAAGAGATGTAAGATTTCAAATTGTCAAAAAATGGATGGAGGAAGAGAAATGGGAAAAAAAGGCTGGGAATGAGGGAGGGAGAGAGGGAGGGAAGTGACGGATGGAGGTGAGTGAGAGATGAGTCAAAATTGATGGTTGAGGAGAGAGAAAGACAGAAAAAGACAGACAGAGAAAACAAAAGGCACACAGAGACCAAGACAGGCTGATACACCCAGAAAATCTAGTTTGAAATACACCGAGTGAAAAAGGCTGAAGAAAAAAACACATAAAGCAACAGGGTTAGTGATAGGGAGATATGAAGAAAATGGAGGGAAGGGATAGGGAGCGACACAGACACCAGAAAAAAAAGGGAGACATGCAGAGCGCGAGGGAGAGAGGAGAGGAGAAGGGGTTCAGACAAGCGTGAAGCATGAAACAATGGAGCCTAACAAAGAAAATCCCAATGGAGGCATCAGTCATTGCTCCACTTATCCCTCGTCCCTCTGATTTTTAGTCTTTATTTCAAGGTTTTGCCCCACTCTCCCTCCTTATATCTGCCCCTCACCCCAACCACCCCCCACCCCCTCCCGCCACTCCCACCTCCTCCATCCATCCATGCATTCATCCATCTGTCCATCCATCTGTTCGTCCAGCCTCCAAAACAACACCGACCCTCCAGTGTCTGCCAGCTCCTCTCATCCTCACCCCAAACAATCTGCTTTGTTATTCATCCATTCATCGAAACACACAACAAAATAGGGTTGTATAATCCCTGGTATTATCATAAGCAGACAAATAGATGGCACGATTAAAATCCATTTCTTCTAAACAGAACGACGAGAAAAAGCGTCTTTGTGAACTGAGCCAAGAAAATGTGCATATTAAACGTACAAACTAAGATCTAATGCTTTGTTGTTTTCTGTAAGACATGTATGCTATCTTCTATCTGTGCACACAAAAAGGAATCCCATGATAGCAAGAGAAATGGATGAACAGAACAATGGCAGAATGGTGATGATGAAAGATAAAAATGAACAAATTGTTCTTTGATCCTACCTTTCTGGCTTTGCGATTCATCCATGTTTTCCTCCATTGTGGCAGGTTATAGTCCCTTTGTCTCTATTTCGCGTGAAGCTGTTTAAAGCCCCTTGCTAGCTCTCAGCACAGTGTGTGTGTGCGTGTGTGTGTATGTGGGAGGCTGTATATGTGTGAGTGTTTTTTCCCTCCCTGCAGATGATGGAGGCGCAGGGAAGTCCCTGTTTCAGTGCTCTGCTCTCTCTCTTCACTCTGCCTATCTGGGCTTCTCCAGCATCCTATCTCTTGATCTATCTATAGCTGTAGCTTACGATACAGATATTTCTTTATATGTATGTATCAAATACAGAGAATCTCAAAGTAATATATACATACAGTGTGTATGTGTGTGTGTGTGTATATATATATATAGCTGAAACAATGAACAAAATGCTAAACAGCCACTGGCTGCTGTTTCAAATGACAAGATTTATTGCTTTTCTCTATTTTATAATATTTTCTATTCAATATTTTCAAGTTTTGGACTGTTGGTTTGACATTTTAAAGTGAATAATATCTAAACAAATCTACTAACAGATTAAACAATAATAAAAATAATCAGTGACATAGAATCAGAATTCCTAAGAATAAGTAAGAACAAGGATAGCAGATTATGGAAATACAAATACAACCCATTTGCAAACATATCATTGCAATGGAAATCATACACAATTAGCCTGACTTCTTTTCACCTGATACCATGTGATTGCATGTTAAGTTCTTGTAGGTTGCTGAATTAGCAAACTTGTATTGGCATTAAGGAATCAAATAGCATCTACAAAATAAAAAAGGTCAAAGTGAGTGGCTTACTGTATTGCAGGGTTCCAATAAGCACAACATTTGGTAAGAGGAATAAAAATGGATACAAACAGGCAATTATTGATTCCTGACCATTGTGGCAAGGAAGTATGTATAACATTTGCAGCAGTGTTGAAAAGTGCAGACTTCATTTTTTAGTTATTCTCAGAAAGCACAGGAGCTTTTACGCCTTTTTTCACCCTTTTTTTTTTATACTCTCCAAAATAACTGTCACAGCTAGAGAAAGGATTACAGGGGAAAGGATCTGATCACAGACACACAAAGGCAGACTGAAGCAGTGAAGATACTTTAATGAAGGAAAAGCGCACTTACACTTTTCTGCTGAGTTCAGGAGTATCATCAAATATTTTGGTGACTCTGAATCCAACACTGAGCCAAAAAGAAAATGTTGAGTATACCGTTCATATTACAGCAACATGGTGAATATCACTGTGGGCTGAATGTCTGACCGTTCTGAATGCTGTTTGAAACACTTGATATCTACCACCTAAAGAAAGTCTGTGTTGGTTTACATAGCATTTGAGTGAAGACTTATGAAAATATAGATGTTAACTGATTAATCATCCATTCATCTATTTTCTATACCGCTTGATTCGTCAGGGTCACCTGGAGCTGGAGCCTATCCCAGCTGACTACGGGCGAGAGGTGGGGTACACTCTGCACTGGTCGCCAGTCAATCGCAGGGCTGACACACAAAGACAGTCAACCACACAAACTCACACTTACGGGCAATGTAGAGTAGCCAATTAACCTAATGTGCATGTTTTTGGGATTGTGGGAGGAAGCTGGAGTACCTGGAGAGAACCCACGCAGGCACAGGGAGAACATGCAAACTCCACAAAGAAGAGCCCAGAGGCTGCTGTGAGGTGACAGTGCTAACCACTGCACCACCATGCTGCTCCCTGATTAATCATATTTTGAAAAATATAGAGTGACAGACTTCAGACTAAAGTGGATGTGCAGAAAAATTTCAGTCACATCCACTTTAGTCAACCATTACCAAATTTTATGCTTCAACTAAGTGCATGAGTGCATTTGATTTCAAGATATAAACCTTTTACATTTGTGGTGCCACCTAGAGGTGAAGTGCAATGATTGTGAAAATGTAAAATTGATTGCCTCTGTGCCAAAGGTTGCAATCAACTTATGTCACAATTCAGTGGATGTGCTGAAAAACAGCTCTGAAGAACTGAAGATTTATTTAGATTTTTTTTTAAATTTGGAATGTCATTACCAATTTTATGCCTCAACTGAGTCATGACCATAGATAGCGCAACCCAAATTTAAATTATGCAGATTACAAAATATAAACTTTTCACATTTGTGTCACACCCTACAGGTGAAGCGCGATGTGCTTTAAGATGTAAGCTTAGTGAGAACTCTGAAACATGAGTAAAGTTTTTTGAAAATGACCTATTTCGATAAAAAACTGATCAGCTTGTAAAGTCGAAGCATATAAAGGTATCAAAAATCTTTTGGTAGCTTATGATCATGACATTCTATGGCAAAGTTTTGTGAAGACTCAGGAGGAGTTTGCATATTTCACAATTTTGTGAGTAAAAAAATATAGGTGGAAATGGACATGACACAACATTCAGCTCAATTCAGGGAATGTGCGCATGTAAGGCATTTGAATGTGCAATGAGTTATTGGCCAAACTGTTTCATTTTTGGTTGGTGTGTGCACAATTCTATACTGCCCCTGAAAATTTCAATTACATAAGTTTTACAGTGTATCCTGCAGCAACACTTTTACCATTGGAAGAAGAGAAAAAGCCAGTTTCTGTGTCCTGTGTAACCAAGTAACGTGAAAGATAAAACTGAAAATCGCCTGAAAGAACCACAACGTAAATATATCTTTATTTTCAAACTTTTATTTATTTTTTGATATTAAGTTATTTGGAACAAACAGTCTGTAATCTTCAGGTTTTGTATTTTTTGTATTTTTTTATTCTATGTGTTGTCCTTGATATTCAAGTGGACACCATTCATTTATAATATCCTAATTGCAATTGCAAATCGCAATATTGTCCACAATAATTGCAATCGCGCATTTTCATCAAATCGTGCAGTACTAGTTGAAAAGCTCCTTAGTGGCAAGGCACCGGGGGTGGATGAGATCCGTCCCGAGTACCTCAAGTCTCTGGATGTTGCAGGGCTGTCTTGGTTGACACGCCTCTGTAACATTGCATGGCAGTCGGGGACAGTACCTCTGGAGTGGCAGACAGGGGTGGTGGTCCCTCTTTTTAAGAAGGGGGACTGGAGGGTGTGCTCCAACTATTGGGGGATCACACTCCTTAGCCTCCCTTGGAAAGTCCATGCCAGGGTGCTGGCAAGGAGGATTTGGGCGATAGTCGAACCTCGGATCCAGGAGGAACAATGTGGTTTTCGTCCTGGTTGTGGAACACTGGACCAGCTCTATACTCTCTATAGGGTGCTTGAGGGTTCATGGGAGTTCATCCAACCAGTCCACATGTGTTTTGTGGATCTGGAGAAGGCGTTCGACCGCGTCCCTCGTGGCATCCTGTGGATGGTGCTCTGGGAGTATGGGGTCCGGGGCCCTCTGCTAAGGCCTGTCCGGTCTCTGTACAACCGGAGCAGGAGCTTGGTTCGCATTACTGGCAGTAAGTCAGACCTGTTTCCAGTGCATGTTGGACTCCGGCAGGGCTGCCCTTTGTCACCGGTTCTGTTCATAATTTTTATGGACAGGATTTCTAGGTGCAGCCAGGGGCTGGAGGGAGTCCAGTTTGGGGACCACAGGATTTCATCTCTGCTTTTTGCGGATGATGTTGTCCTGTTGGCTCCGTCAAACCAGGACCTTCAGCATGTACTGGGGCAGTTTGCAGCTGAGTGTGAAGCTGCTGGGATGAGAATCAGCACCTCCAAGTCCAAGGCCATGGTTCTCAACCGGAAAAGGGTGACTTGCCCTCTCCAGGTTGGAGGAGAGTTCCTGCCTCAAGTGGAGGAGTTTAAGCATGAGATTGACAGGCAGATCGGTGCAGCTTCTGCAGTAATGCAGTCGATGTACTGGTCCGTCGTGGTGAAGAAGGATTCAATTTATCGATCAATCTACGTTCCTAGTCTCACCTATGGACATTTGGGTCATGACCGAAAGGACAAGATCTCAGATACAAGCGGCCAAAATGAGTTTCCTCCGCAGGGTGGCTGGCGCTCCCTTAGAGATAGGGTGAGGAGCTTGGAGTACAGCCGCTCCTCCTCCACATCAACAGGAGCCAGTGGAGGTGGCTCAGGCATCTATTTAGGATGCCCCCTGGACGCCTCCCTGGGGAGGTGTTCCGGGCATCTCCCACCAGGAGGAGGCCCCGGGGAAGACTTAGGACACGCTGGAGGGACTATGGCTCTCGGCTGGCCTGGGAACGCCTCGGGGTTCCCCCAGAAGAGCTGGAGGAAGTGTCCAGGGAGAGGGGAGTCTGGGCGTCCCTGCTTAGACTGCTGCCCCCGCGACCCGGCCCCAGATAAGCGGATGAAGATGAAGATGAAGAACAGAAAAAAAACACCAAGCCATGGTCCAAGCCTTGTGCAATTTGGATCTGGGGACCCATTGAGGTGATGCGTTTTGGGCTTTGGAAGTTAGACCTGCAGGCCTAAGGTCCAAATTCCACCGCCTCGACAGGCCACCGGATTCTGTGGTGGACTTGGACCGTGTGAACAGCTGCAGGTCTAGTTCTTTTTAAAGGTCCAATCCTGAGGGGGCTGGGGGCCATGCATGCAATGCACTGAAATATCAACCTGAACTTTGAGATACATGTTCATGAGAAAAATCTTGCTTTGCCTCAAGGGGGCACTACCAGCATGTCCACCAGCAATGTTTTGGCCAGCGACTCCCACATTGTGCATCACACATTCAAAATCCTTACATGCAATTTTTCATTGCTGAAACTTGTGCTATAGGCCGCACCCATTTCTGCCAATAATTTTTTATTCAAAAAAACTGCAAAATGTGCCAAACCTACTTTTTCAAACTCCTCCTAGTGTGAGTCTGATTTGTACAAAACTTTGCACATTGAATCTAAGCACCCTCATGATCAGAAGTTATCAAAAGAATTTTGATACAGCTTTGAACACACTGTGATCTCAACATAAAGGACGAGTTCTCACTAAGCTTACGCATTTCTTGTAATAATAATTGGCTGCATGGATTCACACGAGATTGCACACTAATGACTGATTAATGTGGGTGTGGCCTGTTACTTACAAATAAAAAAATCATAGATCAATTGCATTAACACAAAACTTGTAGAATCATGAAACATGCTGATAATGTTTTCAAAGTACATAAATAAATAGTATGACTAATCTAAAGTGTGAAACAAACAGCATGATGAATTTATAATGTAAATGACACTAAGAGCATCATGGACATTTCTATGCATATTTTTTGGGCTGAGTGTATAACTTTTATATAACTGAAAAAGCTCATAGGCTCACAGTCATACTGGCCTTCCACCTTAAGTGATGAATGTTGCAGGCCCTAGTTATCATGTAGGAAGCACATGAAAATACTTTCATAGTAGCTGTACACTATTTGCAAATTTTCTATTTTAGGATCAGCATCCTTTATGTAAATGTGATCAATTACTGTCCTGTTTTCTGTTGTTGGTCTGGTTACAATGTTTTTTATTTCATAAAGTTTTCTATGGATTTCGAAACAAGTGTGTTGTCATTAAAATCACCCATTTGTATTTTGCCTCCTGATTGTTGATTAAAATGGAGAACTACAGCAGTTAAGTTTTTTTTGAACAGGCTAATTTTGTATGATGGTGGTTTACACAGCATGGCACGGCATCCAAGTCACTACATGGCACATCTAGAATGCCGTATTCTCTGTAAACCAGCATGACTGAGACCTTACTTTATGGTGAAATGTCGGACCTGACATTGCACTGTTTTATCTGTCACCTTGTCTTGCAACCATACTTTAAGTAATACAAATGAAGTCAGCATCCATCATCTTGTGATCATATTTTCAGTCTGGTACATGTACATCAGACCTTCAGAGGAAATTTTGTTCTTGTTAATGGAGCATCAATATATTTTTTCAATTTCAGACATGAGATCAATGTCAATTTCATTTTTTGAATATATGGCAGTAGCCTTAAAATCTTGAAGTGAGATTTTCTAAAGCTGTCTCTCAACTTTAAGGCTATAAATGCTTGACCAGCTGTTTTTTTTTTTGTTTTTGTTTTTTAAATGACACCACCGCTTTGTGTAAAATTAAGCCTTGCACTTTATGTATTGTGCAAGCCCAGGCAAGATCTAATGGAAACTGATGTCTAACTCCACCACTGTTTGTCACTTTGTCCTCGTTGGGACTTATTAAGGTCGCATTTTCCAGTCCTAGCACTGAACATGAAAATTTAACCATAGATCTCTGCCAATCATTTTATGAAAACTGACAGTCGCCTTTGGGAATTTGTTGTTTCCATCAAATTCCACAGGTCAAACAATGCCAAACACGCCATTAACAAGACCATCTGAAAGATCTATACGTTTTAGGAAGCATAATGCAACCCTTTGTCCCAACAGTTAATCTATCAAAAAATGTTTTTTTTAACATAGGTATGTGAGGTACTCTTATGCTCAAACTGTTGGTCTTTTTGCTGCACTGTTGCTGTCAACTATATGTGACTGAAAGTATTTTTCCGTTGGTTGCTCCTTGTTTGTCTCTGTTTAAAGAGGCTTTCCTTAAACTGATAGCAGCTGATAAAAATCTCAGCTACAATAGAAACATTGCCAGGGAGAAAAATCAGCACAATTCTTCCCATTTACTTTATATAGGCACAATTGGTTTATTTTATAAAATGCCTTTGTGTTTTAGTGAGTGCATTAAAGATAAAACAAAACACAGGTATACCTCTGATAGGCTTTAACTCATGACCTAGATCACACTTTAAAAGTTTTTGAACAGTCTTTTCTTGTAAGCAAGGATGATGTCATTTGGGTGTTTTCCCCTCTGTGACAGCCTTTGCTCAAAGCTGTTGATAAGTTTGACCCGACCTGATTAATCTCAGATAAATACTGTGCATAACAAATTGCTGCCAAATTGACTATCAGCATTAAGAATACTTGTGTTCTGATATCCACTCAGTGTTGACTTCTGGTTTCTGGCCTCATGGAATGTTTGAGTTCCCTTTGGGATGAGAACAGGAAAACACTTAGCTTCATTGCTAATGTCTGTCAGCAGTCTCACAGGATTGTTTCCTTCTGCTGGAGCTATTGACAACACACTGTCAAAATGTTGATCCAATACTTCCTGTGCAACTGCTGACATGTATCCAAATACATCCCATGCTGCTGTCCATCACTGATATGTTCATCTACATTATTCTCTTTTAACTCTTGGTTGGCTTTTATCCTCAGCTACATTAATTACAGACTAATGAGGTAACCGTCCATCTGATCAGATGCTCTTTTCTCAAGAGGATTTGTCCACTCAGTTTTTAAATTGCACATCTTTTGCACATAATTCTGTTCATGTCTTTTAGATTTGCTCTGAAGTATTAGCTTTGATTTGTGCTCTTCAGTGTTTGCATTTCATTAACACTTCCCTGTTGTTTCTTTAGTCTGTATTTATTTTTTTTGTCTTATTAGTTTCTCTGTGCAGCGCTTTCTTATGTTTTCCTTTGTCTGAATTCACTATCCTCTGCATAACTCTGCCTCTCTGTCCTCTTAAGCCTGTCACTGCAGCTCTTACTTGGTGAAATGACATTGCTGTTCGGCTTTGTGTGATGTATTTTACAAAAGCTAATTAAAATAAAACATGTACTACTTTTCTCTTTCACACATGAAATGACATTGATTGCAGTGTTTCAGTTCTTTTTAATGTTCAAACTTGCATCAAACACGCATGTGCCTGAAGCTCTACCGTCTGGAAAGCTATGTCCAAATGCATAGCCACATCCTGTACACCTGCATCTTACATTTTTACATCAGTATCTCTATTCAATGTATCAGCACATTCTAATTCTTGTAGCACAATACATGCTGCAGGAAAATATCCATAAAACAATTCTCATCAGTGCTGTTACACAATTTGTGGCACACTGCTTATATCTATTAATACCAAAATGTTGCTTACCCTGATGAAAGGGCCCTCTTACTACAGAAACAACCCTCTCACTACTCACGTGACCTGAGGGGGCGGCAGAGGCAGCAACAGAATCAATGCTGCCCATAGTTTTGACTACCTTCCCCTCTACATACAGACACAATTTGGTATGTGTTTACTCCACAATCAACTACACTTACTGCCTTTGTAACTATACTCAAAAGAAAATATTGGAACAATACCTAATGTCTTTAGAAAGAAACAGCTAATGGTGTAAAAAAATAAATGCCGTAATGCAAACCAAATTTTAGAGACCTTTGTGAGTAACATGATTTAACGTATGCTCAGACAATAAAACCAACATGATTTAAATGATATTCAGTCAGTGTATATATGGAAAGAGTGTGTGATGCACATCATTCCTCCTTTTGGTTGCAGGTTCCTCTGCAGCTTCATGCTGTGCTTCTACAATGAGAAATACAACAACAGCTCCTTTAAAAGATTCATTTGTCAAATGTCTGACGGAGAGTCCCTTCTAACAACACCTGACACCTTCACACGTGCTGTGTGTACAGTGTGCAAGCACATTACCTTCCTGGTATACTCCAGACGTTGCTCTTCAGGTCTAAATACCATGCAATCACAGCACTGGTTGGTTTGATGGTTTGAAAATAGTTAGGGCTAACAAGGCATGAAGATGACCACCATTTCTTTCCTTTAATCACAGTACAGCAACATGAAACACCTGTCACATAAAGTCAGCTGTATCCCACCCTGTCCAGGTCACTGGTCACTGAGCCATTAAAGGCAGAAACATTAGCGTGCTGAACACACATCATAATATTCTCTGAAAACACTGATATCCCTGGCATATAACAACAAGGATGACACGCTCAGTTTAGCACAAATAACTGAAAAGATACACATCACAGAGAATATCCTCACTCCTTTACTGCCTGCAGCAAAGTGTGTGTATGTGTGTGTAATTCTTTTAATGCCACTAGATAGCAGAATACACCTCAAGACCTAAATCATGTTCTTGTAATCATTAAAATCTAGGTACTTTAGGTACTTTAATATTTAGAACTTCAGTCTTTCTGGTTTGGTTTTCTGCACAAGATGCTTTCAGGATGGAACACTATATTGTGATCATAGATTGTGCATTTAATGTTGCTGATGTTTGTTGTCTGTGAGACCATGAAACGTTTGTGTAATTTCTTCCACCAAAATGGATGTTTGTGAAATCTTAATTTTTAATTTTTAATTTTTTTTAATCTGGATGACACTCTCAGAAACTCTGTTCATACCTCATAATTTTAATCTCATAACTATCCAGAACAGACACGGAAAACTTCACTACTTTTGTAGATGTATGAAGATTTTACTTTTGGAGACTCTATTACCACAAGAAGCCTATATTTTGGGAATGCAGTGTTCTACTAGGGTAATAGGATACTATGAGCTCCTTAACATGATGGTGCCTAACCACTGAGGGCTTTGTAGGTGAGAAGCAGGATTTGAAATTCTATTCTGGATTTTACAGGGACCCAATGTAGAGATAAATATTTTAAAAAAATAAATAAATAAATAATTGAAAATGAGAAGGGTTATTTAGTGAGTGGAAGCCAATACAACTAACAAAATCAATAATCAGTAGGGTGCTGAGTGAGGTTAGGAACACTAAAATATTAGAAAAGAGATCACTTAGAAATATTAGAAATATGCGCCTATCACAAAGATGTGGTAGATGTGCAGGTGTGCAAGACTGTGGGAAGTGCAAAGGAATTCAACTAAAATGTTGGAACTGTGGGGGAGAGAATAGTTCAGCCTATCAAGAGTGCAAAATCAGGAAGAACGCAGCAGAGGTGTGGAGGGGTTTTGAATATTCGAATTAATTACTTCAGAATATGAGGAAGAATAGAAAGAGTTTAGTTTTTTCCTGCAGATCTACTGTTCCAACCTCCAGTCCAGTAGGTGGCAGTAATACACCGTTAAGATGGTGTGCCGACGGCCCAAAAAAAAAAAAAAAAAAGAAAAAAAAAGAAGAAGCCGCAGGAGAAGAGAGAGGAGGAAGACAACAGACTGCGCATGCCTGGCTCGCTTGGAGCGAGCCTATCGATCTAAATAACAGACAGCCGTGAGTTCTGAAGGTAAAGCTGTGTGCTGCTCCGTGTTTTCGCCTGTGTTTGCCCTGCTGCTTCATGATAGCTCGTCAGCTTTAATACTTTTTATTCCAAACGCAGCGGCTTTGTTCCCGCTTCTCGCTGCTAAAGTTTGTGTCAGTTAGGCTGCTGTGATACTGCAGTGGTCTGGGGAGGGGTCGGATCTCAGGTGCGTCCACACATCTGGACTTAGAGCTGTCGTCTTGTCATCAAATCACCTGAGGCCTTCACGTCCGTTTCACATTTGTCCTTGTTGTCTTGACTCTCATTAGCATCACTGGGCAGTTTGGCTGCTGTAAGTGACGCCGGGATAGAAACGTGGCTCAGGGTGTAGGATCAGAGTGGCATACCAAAGCTTACCGACACATAAAGACATATCACAGAGAGCAGGAGGACAGAGGAAACGGTACAATGCAGATTCCACATGAGTAAGTCTCATAATAATAACAATGATACTAAGACTACTAACTGTGTTAATAATTATTATGTTATAATGTTAATAATACGATGATAGTAATAGGACTCGTAATAGTACCATTAATAATTGATGTGACAGTCTCAGGTCCAGACTGTAGACTACAGCTCTGGAAGCAGATGAACCTGCAGAGAGAAGAGAGAGAGAGACGAGAAAGAACAGAACTACAGGAAAGAGAAGAAGCTGAATTAGTAACATCTATTAATAGATTATCAATGAGAACAGGTGGAGAGGGAGTGGAGGAGGAGAGAGAAGCTCAGTGCATTATGGGAAGTCCACCTGGCAGTCTAGGCCTGTAGCAGCATAACAAGGGAATGGTTCAAGGCAAAGCCTCAGTCAGCTGTAACTTGAAAGTCTGTTTTCTAACCACAACAACAAAGTACCAAAGTGGCATATACCACTAAAAAAAATGACACTAAAAGAAGAGTGGCACACTACCAGAACGCTGGTGGACAGTGGCATCTGCTGGTTAATTGGAGTGATAAGCCATTTACAATTCGCACACACTACCACCTCATTATAATCAGTGGATTATGTCAATATAAAGTGGTGTATAGCAATGACATGAGGTGTATGGAAACAGAAGTGACATGCTGTTTACAAGTGTTATTAGTCAGTAAAACAGCAGGGATATACCACTAAGATTCAACACAGAGTCAACACAGAGTCTGCTCACCATCAGCCACTTTTGGATGTCAGTGCTGCTGCAGGTTGCTGCTCATGTGCCAGTAGATTTAGTGTTATGAAATCTTAAATGCATGTTAAAATATTAACAACATAGTTGAATGCTGGGGTCTGTACAGTAGTGAAGTAATTGGAGAACATAAACAGTTTTGTTTCCACTGAGATGTAGGTGTCTGTAGTTAACACAGGTCAAGGGCTGAAATAGCTGTACTGCAGTCAAATGAGATGGATGGTTACTACAGTACATCAGTCTTATGATGAGGGTGTGCCACACATACATGCGTCCATTTACTGTGTCAGTTTGAATTTAATCAAAGCGTGTGTGTAGGACAGAACTTGTATTTGTTGGAATGCTCCATTCTGAAACTCCACTCCACAAACACTGTTCCACAAGCCGCAGAAATGACCTCAGTCATATCATCAGCAAATCTCCTAAATCCTTTTGTTCCAAAGGGCATGAGGATAATATATTTTCCAAATTAAGGGAACACCCGTAAAGAGGCTTGAACAGCTCCACTAAAGAGATGACTTAGTTTTAAACTTATGACCAACATTTGCTTGTCTGTTACTTACTCACACTTTCCTTCAAAGTGCACTTAGTTTGCATTATCTGTTCTGTTTTGCCAGATACAGTGGACAACACACCATGAAAACCCCACCACCAAGGATGCTTTGGTTTGCAGTCAAGCTTTGAATAAGTAAGTATGGCTCTTTGATGGCAACTTTACCACATTCCTGCTAAACTGTGGGAAATCATTTTGTTTTTTGTTTTTTTTATACAGATTATCCCCATATGGAATTTCAGGTAGAGAGGAAGGTACTTTTTGCCAGTAATTATCAAGCATGTCACAATCTGTCCTGTTCAAAGTTAAACCAGGATTTAGTAGGTCTAAAAATACTCCAGCCCAGACAGGGCTCTACGCTTACATTTATTTTTAGGTGACACTAGATGAAAAGATTTAGGGGCACAGATGGAAATTAAAGTGCAATTTTAAAGAAATAACACTGATTTAACAGTAAACATACAGTATATATATAAGACACAAGGGAAAACCGAATTAACTAAAGGCTTACTCGAGAATTTTGAAATATAAGATATATTTGGGAGCTAACAAAGGACATGCATTGTGCTTGATTAATGCATCCCTTTTCAAACAGCATGGCTTCTGAATTCTTTTTTTGCTTTTGAAATGTGGGTTGGGAATTGAGAATTTTATGCTGTGTGAATCCAGGATTTAGTCTGAATCCTTTCAAACCTCCTAGTGAAACTATTATTATACTATTTTTCAGCTTTTGAGAGCGACCTAAATTTAAAACTGAAAAGATCTAGATGTAATCTGTAAGTTCAGAAGACAAACACAGTTTTGAGTGGTCTGTTGCTACAGCTTCAAAATCTAATAAGGCAGAACATAATTCATCCTCAATCAAATGTTTGCGCTCAATATACATAATAATAAATATACACTGGCTTCAGAAAGTATTAATACCCCTTCACTCTTTGCACACTTGATTGTGTTATAGGTGTAAATGGATAAAAAAAAAAAACAATATAAATTCAGTAAGCCATAATGACAAAGTAAAAACATTTTTCAAATTTTGTGTAAATTTATTAAAAAATAAAAATTGAAATTTACAAAATGTATTAATATTCAGACCCTTAATTCAGTTATTTGGCAGCAGTAACAGCTTCGAGTCTTCTGGGCTAATCCTCTACAAACTTTGCAGACCTTGATTTGGGAAGGTTGTCCATCTCTGTAGAGGACTTCTGAAGCTCGATCAGAGTGACTGCTGGGTTCTTGGCCAGCTGCTTGACCAAGGCGCTTCTTGCTCAGTTACTTAGTTTGGTTGGACAGACAACAAACATGCAACTACCCTGCTAATGTGAATGATACTTTAAGTAGCATAAAGTTTGTTCATCTCTTGCTGAGTTCTGCCAACTGTGTTCTTGAATTTCATGGTCAATATTTCTTTTTAGCTTTCATATACGTTATAGCTGTGATGATTCTGTATTGAATTCTGCCTGGTTACCTTTAGTCACTTCTAGCTCCAGTATTGCTTTATTGTTTTAGTCGGTGTTCCTCCTCTGACCTGTCTGTCTTTATTTGATGATTTCAGAGCTGACATGCTGACAGGAAGTAAAGCATCTTGTGGATGTTGAATTTCACAATAAGGCTGTGAAATGAGTTCCTCACGAGAGGTGAGATCACTTTTCACATAAAACTGATTGATTTGACGGACATCATCATTATACTGAATATGCTATTGTATTCGATGTACAGTGCTTTTTTGCCGTGGCATTTTATTAGTACAGAACAGCTTTTTTTTGTTTAGGATTGTTGACCTGCTGAATTTCGAAATTACTTTTGATGCGTTTGGCTGAATCTGAGCACAGAACACTCCTCTATACCTCTGCACTCATCCTGTTGCTGCCATAATAGAAGCACCACCACATTTGACAGATGAGGTGGTGGCTTTGGATCATGAGCTGTTTCTTTTTTTTTTCTTCCACACTTTCTTCTCAGTCATTTTGATAGAAGCTGGTTTTTGTTTAATCAGTCCATACAACTTTGTTCCAGAACCAGGTTCTTACTGTAGGTTTTGCACCTTGAGGTTAGTCCTCTGAGGTTATGGTTATGGTTAGTCCTCTGAGGTTATGGTCATGACAGCATTCTTGGCTTGCTGTGCAGTCACAAAGGTAATTTACCAAATGATGCTGATGATTTTCTGGCCACCCTAAAGATTGCTCCTGAGATTGCAATTTTTTTCCTGTGCACACAAGCTTTTTCAGAATGTACCCAACTGTTGACTTTGGCAAAGTAATCTCTCTGATTTCTGCTTTTTTAGCCTCATTTTTATCTTATTCACTTGCACGGTCACCTGTTTATTCCTCACATTGATGGACAATTCCACCTGAATCTACATGGCAACTCTTTAACAACTCTGAGACTGGTGTGAGTCCTCTTATACATGAGCTAATGTTGAAATGACATACTGCTGCCCAAGTAACATTTAACAGCCAAGGGTCCAATGGCCTTTGAACCCTTGCAGTCTGTGCTGTAATACACAAATAATGTTCATGGTGTCCATGGCAGGACTTCATGGAGAAAACAAGAAACCAAGATTTACTGCACTGCACTATTTCCTGCAGTGCAGTAGTGTCCCAATAACGCTTCAGTGTTCCAACACTGCCTTTGCACAGACAGAGGGTTTTGAAGCATTAACCTTTGCATTTGCGCTATTTGCATTGATTCTCAGGCCTCATTTACTTCCATCTCTAGCCTTTACTGTCTGAAAAAGCCATTTTTTAAAAATGAAATTTCATTATTTTTTCAGTTTTTGGTGAGGTAAACTTTTTTTTTCTTTTTTTTTTTATCAGTTTATTACTTACCTTTGTACCATTTAAGGTTAATGACTGGACTTGACCTGCTTAAATCTGGATTAAAACTGGAAAAATGGGAGTGTTTTAAAACTCTTGACATGTAGTGTAGTTGAAATATGATGGCCATAGCAACAGCCTACATCTTTAAATATTTCTATATCTTCTCATACCCAAACTAATATTAATTTATAATATGTTGTTTGCAGTGTAAAATGGTGCTTGTAGCCTTTTCCCTTCAACGATGATGCTTTATTTCATTAAAGTATTAACAGATTATCATCAGCAGATACAAAGTAAGAGTTTTAAAGTCCTGGAGAGTTTTTATACAAACTATAAGAAACTCTAGTAAGGCCCAGGGCTCTAATTAGAATTTTCACCACTTTCCAGGTGGAGGGTTTGATATTCCTATGGTAGTCTGTTACTCCAGCTGTAGGCATATCCAGTGCTAATTCCAAATTATTCTCTTTCCTGCTTTTCTCCTCATTAAATAATGCAATTATATACACACCAAGTTTTCACACTGTAGAAGATACCATATTTCTCTTTAACTATGGTGAACGGTAGCACATATAACTTAGTACATACCAAAGTATAAATATATGGTGAGTCAGTTACTGTTTTTCGGGGTGTCCAAATATGTGCCGTGGAGGATGGTGACAGTTTACAGATTTTCAGAGACAGTTTACATACTAATGACTAGCACCATTTTATCAAGTCTAAACTGCACTCTATTACTTCTATCTCTTTTTTTTTTTTTTTTCAGTTAAAACATGACCCCGCTGCACGATACCAGTGTGACCAATGTGGAAAGAGTTTCACCCGCTCCAGTAATTTCAAGACACACCTGCGCATCCACACTGGAGAGAAGCCATACCAATGTGAACAATGTGGGAAGAGTTTCAGTCAGTTGGGTAATTATAAGACACACCTGAATGTCCACATCGGAGAGAGGCCATACCAGTGTGACGAGTGTGGGAAGCGTTTCAGTCGCCAGTTTAACTACAAGCAGCACCAGTCTGTCCATATTCAACAAAAATCAAACTGGTGTGAGAAATGTGGGAAAGGTTTCAGTCAAGGTAACTATATCCGACACATGCGTATCCACGCTGAGGAGAAGCCGTATTGCTGTGACCAATGTCACAAGAGTTTCAGTAATCCACATTCATATAAGAGACACCAGCTTTGCCACACTGATGAGAGGCCATACCGCTGTGACTATTGTGGAAAGAGTTTCAAGCGCTCAGGTGCTTACAAGATTCACCTTCGTGTCCACACTGGAGAGAAACCATACTGCTGTGACAAGTGTGGGAAAACTTTCCACCGCTCAAGTATCTACAAGCAACATATGCGGATTCACACTGGAGAGAAGCCATACTACTGTGACCAGTGTGGGAAGAGATTCAGTCAGCTAAGTATTTTCAACCAGCACCAACGTATTCACACCGGAGAGAAACCATATAGGTGTGAACAGTGTCAGAAGCATTTTAGTCGTTCAAGTTATTTCAAGGTGCACCAGCGTATCCACAGTGGAGAGAAATCAAGCTGGTGTGACAAATGTGGGAAAGGTTTCACTCAGCTTGGTAGCTACTACCGACACCTCCGTAACCACAGCGGAGAGAAACCATACAAGTGTGAAGAATGTGGGAAAGCTTTCAGCCAGGCATTTAGTTACAACCAGCACCAGCGTGTCCATACTGGGGAGAAACCATACTGGTGTTCAAAGTGTAAGAAATTGTTTGCTTGGTCTGAGTCTTTGAGGAACCACCGCTGTGTGGGAACAGATAAAGAGAGCTGAACAGTTTCATTTTCTGCTTAAAATAATCAAGTAAAAGTCTATTTAGCACTTTTAATATCCAGAGTAACACATTAACACAAAGCTGATGAAAGCATTGGAATAAAGACAAGAGATCGTTAATAACATGCTTTGACAGTAAATGGATTTTGAGATGAGACTTAAAACAAACAACAGAGTTTACTGATCTAATGTCAGCAGGGACACTGTTCCACAATCTAAGAGCCTGAATAGAAAAGCTCAGTCACCACGAGTCTTGAACTTTGAGTGGGTCACAAACCAGGAGCTCTTGTTCTGATCACCTAAGAAGCCTGGTGGACCTGTAATGGATCAGCAGCTCATTATTATGTATGGTGGAGCTGAATTTAACTGGAAGCCAGTGTAAAAGAGCCAGCATTGGATTGATATGGGAATGCCATTAAGTATTAGTAACCATGTAGGATAATGTTCAGCTAAAAGAAGCTGTCATCTGGGCTTGGATGATTTGTTGGAATGTTAACAGGCAACACAGTTTGGGAATGGTAAATGAAAATAACAGTCAAACATGGTTTCTGGAAACGTTTAGTTAGAATCCAAGGAACCTGAATATGATTTGGTGCAAACGCCAGGACTTCAGTTTTTTTGTGATTAAAAAGCAGGAACATGATCGAATATGATGATAGCAGCTCTTAAATCTGTATGTAAAGGTCCCACAATTCCCCTGGAACAAGTTGTCCTTTGTGATTATAAGGAGCTGTCTCTATGCTGTGCCTTTGATGGAAATCAAACTGGAATTTGTCAAATAAATAATTTTCCTATAGGAAATCCAAAAGCTGCTTGCAAACAAATTCAAAAACAAATATCCTTCTTGCCTGGCTACTCAGTTTGGCTGAGCTATTGAAGCCACAGCAGAGCTTTAACAGTTCTCAACCGCTCAACAGCTCTCAACAGTTTCGTGACAGAGGTCTACAGAGAGTTTGTTGGATTTGGCTTGGTTTTTGTCCTTACATGTAGGGTGAATTGTGGGACTTTCACATACATGATATATGATAGGAGATATCAGCTTTAGATTTTTAATAAATTTGCTAGATTTTCTATCATTATGGATTAAATGTAGGCTGATGAAAAGGACAATTTTATCCAATTAAAATTAAACCTACAACACGGGTTGTGCAGTTAGAGAAAGGGTTTAAATATTTTCTGAAGCCACTGTATGAGTTGACTCTAGTCCACTGGGTACAGCCGTGACTGCCTCATCTATGTTTTGTTTTAACAAATAAAATAAGTATAGTTAGTCAGGCTTTGTTTTATTCAAGTTGCGATTTTCCAGCAGTATAGCTGTGATCCAAGTTGAAGGGAAGTAATCTTTTTGTTATATTTACTTGATTTGGCTTCACCCACAGCCCTGTCCTTTGTTTACTGGCTTCAGTTCCCTCAGTTGTGTCATTTTGTATTTGATCTGAAGTCTGCAAATCTAAGCATTGTCCTCTAAACAATAAATGGCACAGATTTCCTGATTACATCAGCATTGTTGCTTTATTTACCTCATCATTTCCCACCGAGGAGTTCATTTCAGAACTGGGCCTGCTCAGCTCAGACTCTGTCCCCAGAGAGAGGCTTTGTCATGTCAGGAGCCAGTTTCCACCTCAAAAGTCCAAATATTGGGAAGGAATGGGATAAACACCCACCTAACACCTAGCCATCTTTTATTATTTAAATCTACAATATAATGGTACCACTTTATTAAGCTGTTTCTGGACCGGTAATTAGAGTTAACTGACTGCCAAAGCACCATGTAACATTCAACTGATAACTCTGTTTCTTTATTGTGGAGCGATTTCTGCTGCAAGATTTAGTCAGTTTGAAATAAAATGAACCAGTCAAGACCACTTGAGAGAGGTGCTCCCTGTCTGCTTCCAGTCAAACCCTAGAGTGGCTCAGTTGCAATGAGAACTCAATACAGGCAAGATCAAACCTCAGTGCAAGAAGTGAACATCCCATGGATCGAATTTTGGGTTGGTTATAAACATTTGTTGGCATGTTAGCTATCGTAACAACAAAGTGACCTGGAGAGCTGTGGAAGTCAGATGCCCTGTTGATATCTGGGCCAAGGATCACATTAAAGAGATAAAGTCCAAAATTTTGTACAAGCCGTGCTATATCAAAGTGAGGAAATTTCATCAGCAGTAGCAGCAGAGTCTGCAATGCTTTGTACAGAAGTGGCAACTCCTGACGAAAAAAACCAATTCATTGGGGGCGAAGATATTGATAAAATCATTGGAAGAAAACCAGAGGCTTGTTGGCTTGTTTGTTCATTAGCTCGTGCCCATCATCACCTCCACAATCTGAGGGTAGCACACTCTCAGCAGTGGATGCCCCATGAAAGTGGTGAGAGCTTGTCTGATTAACACTTAAAATCATGAAACACAATGTAGTCTTTGCACATGTCCACATTATGTATTTGTTTACTCTGCACTTTCTCCATCATAGTTTTGTTGCATGTGTTTTCCATGCTTGTGTCTTTGTTGCTGCTTGTCAGCTTCTTCTTTAATGTGAAGTATATTGTAATGCTAAACATGAAATAGCCAAGACTTTCTCTCTACAAACAGCCAGTGTTAACCTAAAATGGATTTAATTTAATGTGTAGGCTTTCAGCTGTGTACAATAAGTTATCAACAATAAAAATTCATGCAGTGTTGACAGCTACAAATGGGTAGAGTAGGAATAAAAATCAGCCAGAAAACAGCATAGCCGTTGTCTTTAACTTCTGTGTGTGGTGATTCTGTCAGATGACGTCGTGCTCATAAAATCAGGATTTAAGCAGCAGCTTGGAAATGTCTTGAAGTGACTGTTGGTTAACATGGATCTTTATGGGCCAGTCACTGTTTCGTATTGTTCCATCGTCTGACACATGAATGAGAACAGCTTTACTGGAAATTCAGCTGAATTAAACTACTGTAAGTACCTACTGTTGCCACAGGGCCGATGAAAATGTAATGCCTCGTAATGTTACAATGAACGCCAATGAAACTGGCTGCATGTTTTTCATTAAGCCTCATTGACATACATAAATACACAAACATCACCACCGATTGATAACAGTGCCCCTTGATGGCGGGATATTGCAGTTTTTTACATCAAGAAGGCACAGCAGAGCCAGACCTTGAACTGCCAGCCTGGGACCTCACAACAGTCATAGCGGCAATAGGGAATTTAGCCCAACTTAAAGAGATAAGCTCGCTAGTATTAATGTTACCAGTTAACGTTAGACTGTTTGATGTGATCAGTAACCTTACTATTAATTGCTTGTTTGCTAGCTAACAAGGCAGGATCCAACGTTTGCATTTACAGTGAGCTGACCAGTTTCCCCAACTCAGACACACCTGTGAGCTAGCTAACTCTGTAATATCAGAACTGTTGGTTCCTTGAAAAACATTAATGTTTTCCAAGACAGTTTAGCTGGCTAGCAAGTAAGTTAGCAAGCCAAGAGGCGCTCATGTGTTGGTGTGTAAGACAATGACAGACACTGATTTTTGGCTGTAGGCTATGTAAAACGGGGCTTCTAACTCTCACGCAGTGAAAACAACTTTCTAACTGATAACGTTGCTGCAAACGTACCAAGTACATTACAGTTCGCTGTGTGATGATTCTGTGCTGATTCTGCATTCCGTCGTCTGCACTCTCTCCTCTCTTCCTGGCCCTCACTCCTTTTCTTTCTCTTCTGGATGCCGACCTTGATGGTTAGCCTCCATCTATTGTGGGCTGCAGCTACAGCTTCCCAGCCTGCTGGGTTGCGTTGCCTGCCTTTGGCTCTCATTTACAAACATCCTTGAACAGGCCTTCCTGGGAATCTGCAGCTAGTGGCCAGCTCACCATACAGCATGTCTTTGGTGATCTGACCATCCAGCATGGAACCTTTGATCGAGCAAGGTGAACACACTTGGAATTCCCACCTGTGCTTGGAATGATGTTTGAATCATGTTTGGAATGTAGCCCTGCCAGGTAATGCCCAGAATCTTTCGAAGTACTACATGGGCAAAGGCCTTGCCAACAAGACTTAGGAGGGATATTCCTTGGTAGTTGTTGCAGTCACTGTGATCTCATTTGTTCTTGTCTTCTTGATGTGTGATGTTAGCATCATGCATGTCTTAGGTCACTGTCTCTTCCTTCCAGCTTTGTAGTGGGAGTTCATGCAGGGGCTTGAGGAGGGCACTGTTCTTGCTGGCCTTGATTATTTCCAGGTGAATGCCATAGTTTCCTGGAGCTTTGCCGTAGGTTAGGGAGTTGAGGGCCTTGCTGAGCTCTTCTACAGAGGATGGTCGAGCTGTTCCATGACAGGCTTGAGGATGTTGTTCTTGACTGCTGTGTCTCTGACAGTGGATGCTCTGATAAAGGTTCAGCAAAAAGCCACTGGCACACTGTTGAGTGATCCATTGGGTGTAGTTTCTGGTGCCAGTGACATGATCTGGGGTGCTATCAGGATACTCTGTGGTTGGGCTTGGTGGAGAAGAACGTGTTGGTTATGCAGAGGCCATGGTAAGAGCAAAACTCTAGCAGTCTCTGGCCATTGTTATTCAGCTTGCTGATACAAAAGAGCCAATGATGCCAATGCTGCATGGCCAGGAATTGTAATTGCCCCCAACTTGGGCATTGAAATCCCCAAGCATGTACTGGTGTTCTATGTCAGAAAAATCTCTCTTACAGTGGTCTCAATCTCCTCATAAAACTCATCCTTTACCTCAGCTCAGAGTATGGGAGCATAGATGCTCAGGATATTCACTGAACTGGTGGGGGTTAGGTGGAGAAAGATGCCTTTGGATCGCGGCTCAACTGAAGACTGTAGGGAGTTTCTTAATGCATTTCAACACCATGCAGTCGATGTTCCTCTCATTCTTTTCCCTGCTAAAAAAATGTGTGGTCCTGTTTTCTGAGGCTACTGTTTGATGGGAGTCTGGTCTCCTGCAGTGCAATGTGTTGTTGAGTCTCTTGAGCTCCTTTTCCTGGCATCATCAATCTGTAGGAGACAGGACTCCAGACTAACTTTTGCCATTGTAACTGAACCGTCCCAAACAATCTTAACCATCCTGAAGTGAATGTAAACCGTCCCTAAATTAAAATGTTGTTGAGCTGCAGGCAACAGGCGGGACAACTTCAACTTCTAAGCCAGGTAACCAACTTTCATTATGCCCTGCTGTCCTGCTGCTGTGTGCAACATAAAATCAGATCACAGTTGCTCACAGAATAATGGACAAAGGCCATTATTTTTTTTGACCCAAAAATTCTGTGACCTGTAGCACTGAACCACATTTACTATACACCTGTAACTACAGCACTCAGCAAATAGAAAATTGCCTGGCGTCAGTATGTGATGGTCAACTCATAGTCCTACAGTGCGAGTGTGCGTTTTTCATGTTGAACTGTGAGGGCTGCATCTGTTTTAATTTTATTGCCATGAAACATTA